>NC_058404.1:45458379-45758379 GCF_002201575.2 Neomonachus schauinslandi
CTTTCTTTCTTTCTTTCTTTCTTTCTTTCTTTCTTTCTTTCTTTCTTCTTTCTTTCTTCTTTTTCTTTCTTCTTTCTTCTTTCTTCTTTATTCCTTCTTTCTTTTCTTTTTTCTTTCTTACTCCCTCTTCCCTTCTGACCCTTTATTTTTTACTTATACTGAATACTTATACAATTTTACTTAGAACTAGCTCTAATTACATTATTGTAATATAAGCCTAATTTCTATATTATCAAACTGGTCCCTATTAGCTGGTTGAGGTGTTTTTGGCTTTTGTTTTGTTTGTTTTTTGCAGGAAGTGGTAGTCTGTTGACCCAACCCAAACAGGTTTAGTGTACCATATGTTTCTCTTGGGGTGGGCATGGGGGAATGATGACCACAAATACCGTTATGGTATTCCAACTTCTACCTCTTCCACCCTAATTTACTAGGTTGTATCTTATGGAATTGTCATCTAAAAATCAATAACTTTGAATTCAAAAACAGTTTCATGAGATGCAACCTGATATATTCATGTGACATCAAAGAAAATTTATATCCAGGGTTGAAAATTTCCAAGAAAGGCTTGTGGAATGAAAAGAGGCTGAGTAATTCCTTATCTCAGCATGTTGTTGGGGGAGTGGGTTGCAAATCAGACACTGATCTCTCTTACTGCCAGTAGGTGGAAACACTTTTTTTTACTACTTTCTATTTTTGTCTTGAGCCATAGGTCCCTGCAACATCTATCACGTATGTCTATTCTCCAGAAGCCCAGTGGATCAGAATAAATGCTTTTATTTATATGGCTATGATGTGCTATTACAATGGCAGTTGTATGATCAAACGTGTGTATGGGTGTTTGTATCTTTAATCATCTCCTAAATTAAGGATGGAACATGTCCAGATTCATTGGACTTAATTCCCACACAATTTTCTGACCAAATGCCAAGGTTCCCATATTGACTTCTTATCTAAAATTAGAGGCAATTGAAATGAATTATAAGGTGTTTCATAAGATTCTTTGAAAAATAATTCTTACTTCTGTTTGTAATGCCTCATAACATCCTTTCCCCTTCATCTCTACTCTGTGTGGGGTGATTTGTAACTGCAGATTTTCTCATATTCTCATTTTTTTCTTCTTTAGTTTTTCATTAATTCTGGGCTACTGCTACTAGTTTAAATTGTGGTTTTACTTTCTCCTGGTTAAAAAAATAGAACAACAAAGTTATCCATACAGATGACTCAATGTTTACAGATCTTTTGGTGGAGAGACAAAATGCCTGGCCTGTTGGCATGGAGGACAGGGCTGGGGCAGTGTGAACCTTGAGAGCGAAAAAGAGAATTTCTAAATTATTTTATGCTATGGGCTTCTAAGGAGAATCAATTTGGTTAGACTTACACAGAACCTATCTCTGAAGCTTTGTGGCTCACAACCCAGACGTGGCTTATGAGAACCAGATTTCTCAGTCAAGTTAGAGAAATAAGCAGCTCTGAGCACTAGGTTAACTATAGGTAATTTAGCTTTCCCTATTAGACTCAAGTGACAGTTAATTGCCTTCTTGTTTCCAAGGTTAGATTGCTACCACAGGTGTTTATGCTTATGATTAAAATTCACGGAAGAGATTATTGGTTATTTTACCTAAAATGTATTATTTAACTAGAAAGCAAGTATATTGACTCCTATTGACTCTTTGTCTTCCTAACACTATTGTTTAAAACATAATAGGCGTTCCAGATATGCATTTTAGCACTGTGTATTAAGCAGATGATACTAAATAGGACAATGCCTTAGCAGGGTGTGGAGTCCTTAGTAAATCTTGGTATTTTCTTTTTTTCACCCTAAGTAGGCCTGAAATAGTAGATAAAAACAAATGTTAAGGGCAGTCTAAGTGAAGAAAAGAGGTCATAGAGAGTAGGCTCTGTGAACGGACAGGGTGGTGAGGAATTCCAGCTCCAACTTTTAAAAATCTAAGTGATGTGTTAACTTATCAAGAAGCAGAATGCACAGTGTATAAGCTGGCTGGACACTAAAGATTGGCTTGGCAGCTTTGCCAGTCAGCCTGACCTCTGACTGTCAATCTGAGAAGAAAATCCAACCACTACAGAAGTAGACAAGGAAAAGAACTTTATAGAAGAAATTGAAAATGTCCAAGAAGTGTGTTGGGTCCAGAAAATTTTGATTTTTTTCCCAAAACATTAAATAATACATAATGTCCATGCTATTTAATCTGTCTATTTTACCAAATCATCTATAATATAGATAATACCTTTCACTATAAGTAAGTTGTATATATGAAGAGAAATGCAGGTGAAATTCACTAATGAATATACAGTCAATGTTTCATAGTAAGTACCAAAATTAACTGGTGCACAGATTACTGAGGGTAAAGGTGGAAAGGGCCTGGAATCCATTCCCCTCCTCAGTGGTGCTTGGTGAACAGCAGCAGCTGGAGAAAGGGATTTTTTTTCCTTTGGTAGGGGGAATGACCAGTGCAAATGCTAAAGATGTGTGAGGATAGCTTGCTTGTGGGTTGGTAAAGAGCTGTGGAAGTGGAGAGTAAGGAGAGCAGAAGGGGAAGCTAGACAAATGACAGGCAACCAGAACTCAGGGTCCTTTGCACAACTCAAGTGTGATGTCAGGACCAGCAACATCAGGATCCACTGACAGCATGCTAGAAATGCAAAATCTGAGGTCTCACCTTGATCTAGTGAGTTATAATCTGCATTTTAACAAGGTCCCCAGGCAATTTTTAGACATGTTAAAGTTTAAGAAGCACTGTCCAATGTAAGACTCTGGCTTTTACTCAGGCACAATGATTGGTTGCACATTGGTAGAATGTGAGGCGGGGGCTTTAAAAAATAATGATGTCTTAATTCCATAACAAGAGATTCTAATTTAATTGGTTGAGGGTAAGACCTGAGCACTGGAATTTCTAAATGCTCCTAGTGATTCTTTTTTTTAAATTTTATTATGTTATGTTAATCACCATACATTACATCATTAGTTTTTGATGTAGTGTTCCATGATTCATTGTTCACATATAACACCCAGTGCTCCATTCAGTACGTGCCCTTTTAATACCCATCACCAGGCTCACCCATCCCCCCACTCCCCTCCCCTCTAGAAGCCTCAGTTTGTTTCTCAGAGTCCATAGTCTCTCATGGTTCATCTCCCCCTTCGATTGCCACCTCCTTCATTTCTCCCTTCCTACTATCTTCTTTATTTTTTTTACATGTAATGTATTATTTGTTTCAGAGGTACAGGTCTGGGCTTCCACAGTCTTACACAATTCACAGTGCTCACCATAGCACATACCCTCTCCAATGTCTATCACCCAGCCACCCCATCCCTCCCACCCCCCCCACCACTCCAGCAACCCTCAGTTTGTGTGGGAAAGGTTGAGTATCACTGCTCCAAGTAATAATATGATTTTCCATTACAAAAGATCATTCTTGCTGCTGTGTTAAGAAAAGAGTGTAGGACAAAATTTTTAAGTTAGTTAGGAATTATATGAATACATTAATAAAGATTTGGAAAAAAATAGGATGGAGATTCATATTATCCACTTAGGCAAGTTCAGATTGTAAAGATGTCTATTCTATTCTCAGTGATATATTCACTTAATGCACTGATATAGTCATTTAATTCAATTTTCATAAAGCTTCCATAAGATTTTGTTGCAACTTGGTAAAATGCTTCTAATACTCATCTAGAAACTTAATAAGTATGAAAATAGGGACTTAAATTTTGATAAAGAATGAAATAGAGAAAGTAGTTTGAGATGTTTTAAAACCTGCTATCAACCTTCAGTAGTTATTTCAACAAATGTATCAGTGGAGATACAGTAGAAAGTTGAGGAACAGACATAAGTATATATAAGAACTGAGTATTTTAGAAAAGTGATATATATATGAAAAGTGATATTTCATATATATATATTAGAAAAATCATATTTTAAATTAATGCTTGGATGGTCCCTTTGGGAGATTGTCTTTTTTCCATTGGTCAGTCTTTCCTGCTTTGTTGAAGATTAATTGACCTATAGTTGTGGGTCCATTTCTGTGTTTTCTATTCTGTTCCATTGATCTATGTGTCTGTTTTTGTGCCAGGACCATATTGTCTTTTTTATTTGTTATTTTTTTTTAATTATTTTTTAATTTAATTTAATTTTATTATGTTGTGTTAGTCACCATACAGTACATCATTAGTTTTTGATGTAGTGTTCCATGATTCATTGTTTTCATATAATACCCAGTGCTCCATACAGTACGTGCCCTCCTTAATACCTATCACCGGCCTAACCCATCCCCTCACCCCCCTCCCCTCTAAAACCCTCAGTTTGTTTGTCAGAGTCCATAGTCTCTCATGGTTCGTCTCCACCTCTGATTTCCCCCCCTTCAGTTTTACCTTCCTTCTCATAATGTCCTCCATGCTATTCCTTATGTTCCACAAATAAGTGAAACCATATGATAATTGACTTTCTCCACTTGACTTATTTCACTTAGCCTAATCTCCTCCAGTCCCATCCATGTTGATGTAAAAGTTAGGTATTCATCCTTTCTGATGGCTGAGTAATATCCCATTGTATATATGGACCACATTTTCTTTATCCATTCATTTGTTGAAGGGCATCTTGGCTCTATCTACAGTTTGGCTATTGCAGACAATGCTGCTATGAACATTGGGGTGCATATGGCCCTTCTTTTCACTACATCTATGTCTTTGGGGTAAATACCCAGGAGTGCAATTGCTGGGTCATAAGGTAGCTCTATTTTTAATTTTTTGAGGAACCTCCACACTGTTTTCCAAAGTGGCTGTACCAACTTGCATTCCCACCAACAGTGTAAAAGGGTTCCCCTTTCTCCACAACTTCTCCAACATTTGTTGTTTCTTGCCTTGTCAATTTTTGCCATTCTAACTGGTGTAGGGTGATATCTCAATGTGGTTTTGATTTGAATTTCCCTGATGGCTAAAGATGATGAACATTTTTTCATGTGTCTGTTAGCCATTTGTATGTCTTCTTTGGAGAGGTGTCTGTTCATGTCTTCTGCCCACTTTTTGACTGGATTATTTGTTTTTTGGGTGTTGAGTTTGAGAAGTTCTTTATAGATCTTGGATACCAGCCCTTTATCTGTAGTGTCATTTGCAAATATCTTCTCCCATTCTGTGGGTTGCCTCTTTGTTTTGTTGACTGTTTCCTTTACTGTGCAGAAGCTTTTTATCTTGATGAAGTCCCAAAAGTTCATTTTTGCTTTTGTTTCACTTGCCTTTGCACTCCATGCTCATGGATTGGAAGAATAAACATTGTTAAAATGTCTATGCTGCCCAGAGGACCATATTGTCTTGATGATTACAGCTTTGTAATATAGCTCGAAGTCTGGAATTGTGATGCCTCCAGCTTTGCTTTTCTTTTTCAGGATTGCTTTGGCTATTCAGGGTTGGGATTACCCTTTTGGATGTCTACCCCTTATACATTGGGATAAGCTCCAGATGGAAGAATTAAAGATGTATATGTAAAAAAAATTCCCACAAAATACAACCAAAAGAATTATGCATATGTATGTGTAAATGTGTTTTTGATGTGGGTTAGTATTTTTTTAAGTATGATATAGGCAGAAAACATAAAAGAGAAAATAAATTTGCTTAGACAAAAGCAGCCATAGTAAATGAAAATGCAAATAAGATTTTGTGGGAAATATTTGTTACATATGTTTTAGACAAAGGGTTAATATAATTACATACATATAAATGTATATTATAATATATATTGTACAAATTAATAATCAAAATGATAAACACTTTAATAATACAATGTGAAAAAGTTAACCCAAAAAATTTAAAAGAGAAAATGCAAATGGATAGTAAACATACTGACACATATCAAATATCACTATATTTTCAAAAAATTTATGTTAAAAGCATGATTTATCATTTTTGCCTGTTGAATTAAAAATATTATAAAATTATCTCATTAAAATAGTGATACTTGATATAGCAAAATGGGCATTCTCACATCTTTTTTTTTAAAGATTTTATTTATTTGATAGAGACAGACAGATAGTGACAGAGATAGCGAGAAAGAACACAAGCAGGGGAAGAGGCAAAGGGAGAGGGAGAAGCAGGCTCCCTGTGGAGCAGGGAACTGGATGTGGGGCTCGATCCCGGGAACCTGGGATCACGACCTGAGTGGAAGGCAGACACTTAATGACTGAGCCACCCAGGCACCCCTCTCACATACTTCTTTTCGAAATAGGTAAACCATTAATTCAAAGACAATTTTATGGAAATTTTTATTAAGATAATAATCATGTAAACAAAAATTTGGCCCCTGATATATTTTTGCAGCATATTTTTTAAATAATAAAAAACAACATAAAAATTCTACAATTATTTAATGTTCCAATAATTTAAGATAAATCTGAGCAGTGTAACACTATGTAAACATTTTGTGGGACATATGATGGAATGAATGTTGAAAGGACAAATATTCTTTATTAATATTTGACATACAAATATACTTACTACATACATTCAGTAAAAAACATACATGAGGATAACATGTGGCATAAAATAAAGATATCTCTTTATAGAAAAAATCTAGAAGTACCAACATTTTAATTATTTGAGTTATTACTTCTTTATATTTCTGCTTATCTTTAATTTATATAATAAATGTGTAATTTTTTAGAAAAAGTTTTAATTTGGAATAATTTTAGATTTACAAAAAATTGCAAAGGTAGTAGAATTCCCATATACTGTTCACATAGTTTCTCTTGATGTTAACATATTATGTAACTATGGTGCATTTGTTAAAACAAAATGTTAACATTAGTGCATGACTATTAAATAAACTACAGATGCTTTTTGGATTTCATGAGTTTATGAACTAATGTTCTTATTCTATTCCAGGATTTAAGCCAGGATACCACATTGCATTTAGTGTATTACTTTTCTAAAAAGAAAAAAGCTTCCAAAACTCATTGAAAAATAATAATAACAACACAAATTGAAGAACAACATAATTGAGGAAAACTATGGCATTTGAGCATAAAATGGGCTTTTTCTAGATTTCTATTGGCCAAGAAAAAGAGGGTAAGATGATAGGGAACATAATGATTCACCATCTGGTACTGTGTTCTCCTTGCATCCTTGAGGCAGGTAACAGATGGTGGTAAAGGAGTTGAAGGAAGATATCCACACCACTTTTCCAAGGATTCCAATAGAAAGATGTTATTTCCCTATGTGAAGGGTATCCATAGCAACAGATCTTTACTCTAGTTTAAATTATATCAACCAAATATACTTTAATTCAGCTCAGAAGCTCTGACTGGTTGTCATATCTTATCCATAAGGAATTGAAAACTGGTTTATTAAATGCAAGTTGGTAGATTTCTGTGTTCTGTGGGGGAAAATAAGAAGTGGCCTAAAGAAGTATTTTGGCCAAGTCTTGTCTAAAGGTAATTGAATTGTTCTGGTCCATTCCATTTCTCTTGTGGGCTGCCCTGAGAGACAATAGGCATATCTTTGTAAGGTAGCCAGTACAGGACTCTTAAGAGTAAAGTTTTAAGGGTGATTCAGGTTTTACATGTCTAAGAACTATGTTATTAATGCATGCGGTACCCAAGAAATTCACTCCTGCAGGCTTTCACTGAATTTATTCAATAAAAAAAAATTACATGTATTAGTTCATCTCTTGTTGCCCAACTCTAGTGCTCTATGCTTTGGGATAATGCCACTAATCTCCTCTATCTTAGGATCTATCTGGCTTCATGAAATAGAGAGAGGATTCAACTGGAAAAATCTAGTCAGCCTCATTACTTAAAAAGGCTTTTTTTAAAACCAGGATTCTTTCAATTAGTGAGGACCATAGGAAATTGTCTTTTGGAATCAGGCTAAGTGGTTGAATGTCAAATGTGTTTATTGGACTCTCTGGTGCCTGCACAAATCACTTGTACAAATCACTATGTGGATTTCTCTGGTGTCTCATCCCTTGTGATTATATCTAAGCTTTTTTGTATCTAGGCACTATAATTCTGGATAGAGCATAGATAGTAAACAATAGACTTCTGAACCTAGGAATGAGTAAGCACTATTGAGGCAAAGGCGTATCTGTAAAACCCATCTTGGTGAGGCGGCCTTACTGTGTAATGGACCCAGCACTGGCTTTGGAATAAGGTAGAGCTGGGTTTAATCTGGCTCTGTCACTTACTTGCTGTGGGATTTCAGGCTTGTTCCTCACCCTAACTCATCTTCCATTTTCTTGTTTGTAAAATGGGGATCCTAATATTCTTCTTAGAAAGTTTTGAAGAGTAAATGAAATCATGTATATAAAATATTTGATACATAACAGTCATTCAAAATGGATGCTTTATTCTCCTATTTGGTCCTGCTTATTCCCTGAATATCATGCCACCATGATCCCAAAGATAAAATTCTTATGCAATTGTTTTGTTTTGAAGCTAGGAAAGGGTAAAAAACCAAAATCAAAAACCCCTCAGTGTTTTCCAATACAGTCAAGTGAAATGAGAGTTTTGAATGTCAATATAAAGACATGCACTTTTGAATCATGGGATCTCATAAAGATAGGGTAAAATTATACTGTGGCTTGTGCTCCCATCAAACTGAATTTCCAGAACCAGTCACTCTATAGATGCTTAGTGCCAATGACTCACTTTCTAGATTCATTTGATCAGTTCTCCCAATAAGCCAGAACTAAATGAATCCCAAATGACTTTCAGCTATTTTAGGACAAGTGTCATTTTCCTTAAAACCAGTCATTACATCTCTTCCCCTGATGTGTATTTCACATTTTCCTGCCAAACAATTTTTGTAATAAAGATTACAAAAAATGAAAAGAAAGTTTATTTTCAAAATACTTCAAACTATTTTAATTGAAAGAAGATGAGATATAAAAACATCTGATCTAAGCACACACTAACATTAATATGATGTAGTTAAAAGCTCTAAAATGATGTAAAAACTATTTGTTTAATTGCATTTTATTAAAGGTAAGAGAATAACCTTGTGCTACAAGTGCGCTTTGGGGGAGGGTATGTGCTATGGTGGGAGTGCTGTGAATTGTGTGAGACTGTTGAATCGCAGACCTGTACCTCTGAAACAAATAATACATTATATGTTAAAAAAAAAAAAAAGAAGATAGCAGGAAGGGAAAAATGAAGGGGGAGAAATCGGAGGGGGAGACAAACCATGAGAGACTATGGACTCTGAGAAACAAACTGAGGGTTCTAGAGGGGAGAGGGGTGGGAAGATGGGTTAGCCTGGTGATGGGTATTAAAGAGGGCACGTACTGAATGGAGCACTGGGTGTTATACGCAAACAATGAATCATGGAACACTACATCAAAAACTAATGATGGAATGTATGGTGATTAACATAACATAATAAAATAAAAAAAAATAAAACAACCCAAAAAACTAATTCACTAATTCTTAATCACTTGTATGTCTAACAAATAAGTTGCTTAGTTTAAAATGTGAATTCTTAGGTTTCACTAACAAAGATTTTGATTCAGTGGTGCTGGGATGGTATCCCTGCAATATGCCTCAAGCAAGCATGCAAGTGAATCTCAGGCAGATTTTCTTTGTACAATATTTTGTGAAACAATTGAAGAATGGAATTTATTGGTATGGAGGTATTTGATAAATCCAGTTCCACTTGCTTACAATTCTGAATTGTTTCAATCATCATTACTTTAACCTTCCATAATTCCCATATTCCAAAGGAGTTCAAGATGCTGTGAATGTAAGATTGAAGCTAAGGTAATTTTAAAATTCTAGAAGTACTAAATATCCTTATTTAAAGTGCATGGGAATGTTTCAATTATTTAAAAAATACTGCATACAAGACTATAGAGAATCCTCAGAACCAGCAGAATGAGTACATGAGACAAATATTTGACCAAAATTACCTAGAAGTGCAGCTGATACTAGAGAATGGCATCTTGCATATTGAATCTAATGGTACTTTACTTAAATTTTCAACCTAGAGACTGGTGGTATAGACCGGCACTTCTCAAAGTGTGTTCTGTGGACTGATGTCATCCTTGAACTGTTTTTGTTATCATTTAGTGACAATATAGAAGTTAAGAGTAAGCTTTCAGAAACTTTAATAGCATTTTGAAAGAGTAAATATATGTTTTTTGTATCTAATAAGTAAAATAAATTGGGATTATATTTTGTATGTCTTTTCCTCAAATTTCACCTTTCTAGTGATTCATTTTGACTGTATTTTACAAGGATATTAGACCTAGATGAATTGGAAATTTTAAATAAAATTACACTTTCACAGGTGAATATATAGTAAAGGTAGTGAGTGGATTAGCAACATAAAACTAGTATGAAGGTTAAAGGGCAAACTAATAAGATTGACAATAGTCAAAATAATTAGTTAAGGGATACACACATAAAAATATGTAAAATATAACATTAAAAACACAAAATGGGGGAGCAAAATACAGTTTTTTGAATGGCTTTCAAGTTTAGTTGCTATCAACTTAAAAAAATATATAATATCTCTTAAAAAATCCTATATATGGTGTTATATGTGAACTTCATGGTAACCACAAAGAAAAACCAGTAGTAGATCCACAAAAGATAGGAAGAAGGCATCTAAATATAACCCTAAAGAAAGCTATCAAACTACAAGAGAAAAGAGAAACACAAGAATAAAGGAACAAAGAGGAACTCCTGAGGAACTCCTCAAAGCAGCCAGAAAACAATTAACAAAATGGCAAAAGTACATACTTATCAACAATTACTTTAAATGTAAATGAACTAAATCCTCTAATAAAAAGACATAGAGTGGCTGAATGGATAAAAAATACAAGACTCATCTGTATGTTGCCTACAAGAGACTCACTTCAGATCTAAGGGTACACAGAGACTGAAAGTGAAGAGATGGAAAGAGATATTCCATACAAATGGAAACAAAAAGAAAGCTGGTGTAGTTATATGAGACAAAATAGACTTTTAAACAAAGACTAACAAAGGACAAGAACATTACATAATGTTAAAAGAATCCAACAAAAAGATATAACATTTGTAAATATTTATGCACT
The DNA here is from genome assembly GCF_002201575.2 of Neomonachus schauinslandi. Taxonomy (NCBI): domain Eukaryota; kingdom Metazoa; phylum Chordata; class Mammalia; order Carnivora; family Phocidae; genus Neomonachus; species Neomonachus schauinslandi. Next base: position 45,469,437 of record NC_058404.1, read on the forward strand.
TAATATAAGAGTACCTAATATGTAAAGCAAATATTAACAGACATAGGAGGAGAAATTGGCAGCAACATAAGGTAGGGATCTTTAATATGCCACTTACATCAGTGGATAGATCACCCAGATAGAAAATTAATAAGGAAACATCAGCCTTAAATAACATATTAGACCTGATGGATTTAATAGATAGATACAAAACATTCCATCCAAAAACATCAGAACACATATTCTTCTCAAGTGAATATGTAAAATTCCCCAGGATAATCATATGTTAGGCCATAAAACAAGTCTTGATAAATTTAAGAAGATTGAAGTCATATCAAGTATCTTCTCCAACCACAATGGTAAAAAACTAAAACTCAGTTAAAAGAAGGAAACTGGAAAAATCACAAGTATATGGACATTAAACAACATGTTACTGACAACCAGTGGGTCAATAAAGAAACAAAGGGGAAATCAAAAATTATCTGGAGACAAATTAAAATGAAAATACAACATCTAAAACCTTGGGATGCAGCAAAGGCAGTTCTAAGAGGAAGGTTTGTAAAGATACAGGCCTACCTTAAGAAACAAGAAAAATATCAAATAAAAAACCTAACTTTACATCTAAAGGAGCTAGAAGAAGAAGACATGATACCCAAAGCTAATAGAAGGAAGGAAATAATAAAGATCAGAGAAGAAATAAATGAAATAAAGACTAAAAAAAATGAAAAGATCTATGAAAATAAGAGCTGTTCTTTGAAAAGATAAACAAAATAAACTTTAGCCAGACTTATCAAGAATAAAAGAGAGAGGACTCAAATAAATAAAATAAAAAATAATATAGAAGAAGTTACAACTGATAACCCAGAAATGCAGAAGATTGTAAGAGACTACTATGAACAATTGTTTTCCAACAAATTAGGCAACATGTAAGAAATGTATAAATTCCTACAGACTTATAATCTTTCATGACTGAATCATGAAGAAATGGAAAAACTGAATAGACTAATTACTAGTAAGGGCATTGAATCAGTAATCAAAAACCTCCCAACAAACAAAAGTCGAGGGCCAGAGAACTTCACTGGCAAATTCTACCAAACATTCAAAGATTTAATACCTATCCTTCTCAAACTCTTTCAAAAAAACTGAAGAAGAGAGAATATTTCCAAATCTATTTTATAAGGCTAGCATTACCCTGATACCAAAACCAGCCAAGGACACCACACACACGCACACACACACACACACACACGCACGCACACAATCACAGGTCAATATCTCTGGTGAATATAGATGAAAACATTCTCCACAAAATATTAGAAAAAACAAATTGAACAACACATTAAAAAGATCATACATTACTATTAAGTGGGATTTATTTCAGGGATGGAAGGATGATTCAAAATCTGCAAAATCAATCAGTGTGATACACCATCTTAACCAAATGTAATATAAAAATTATATGATCATCTCAATAGATGCAGAAAAAGCATTAGACAAAATTCAATAACCTTTTATGATAAAAATTCTCCACAAAGTGGGTGCTGAGGAAATATACCTTGGCATAATAAAGGCCTTATATGACAAATCCACTGCTAACATCATACTCAATGACAAAAATCTGACAGATTTTCCTCTAACATAAGGAACAAGACAAGGATGCCCATGCTTGCCACTTTTATTCAGCATAGTATTGGAAGTCTTAGCCACAACAGTTAGGCAGGGAGTAAAAAGGCACCCAAAAAGGCATCCTTTATCCAGGGAATAAAAAGGCAGGAAGACATAAAATTATAAAATCTATTTGTAGATGAAATGATACTATGTATAAAAAAATCCTGAAGACTCCATCAAAAAACTGTTAGAACTAATAAATGAATTCAGTGAAACTGCAGGATACAAAATCAACTTACAGAAAAATGTGGTGATTCTATACTAGTGGAAAGAGAACTATTAGAGAAATTAAGAAAAAAATACAATTTATAATCGCATCAAAAATGCTTGGAAATAGATTTAACCAAGGGAGTGAAAAACCTCTACACTGAAAACTATGACATTCATGAAAGAAACTGAAGAAGACCACCCCCCCCAAAAAAAAACGAGATTGAGAAGACACAAATACATGGAAAGATATTCTGTGTTCATGATTTGGAAGAATTAAATATTGTTAAAATGTCCATACTACCCAGAGCAATCTACAGATTCAATGTAATCTCTATCAAAATCTAATGGCATTTTTCATAGAACTAGAACAAATAGTTTTAAAATTTGTATGGAACCCCAAAAGACCCTGAATAGTCAAAGCAATCTTGAAAAAGAACAAAGTTGGAAGTATCATGCTTCCTGATTTCAAACTGTATTACAAAGGTATTGTAATCAAAACAGTATGCTATTGGCATAAAAACAGAGAAATAGATCAATAGAACAGAATAGAGAACCCAGAAATAAACTCATGCATATACAGTCAATTAATTTATGGCAAAAGAGACAAGAATATACAATGGGAAAGTATAGTCTCTTCAATCAATGGTGTTGGGTAAACTGGACAGTAACATGGAAAAGAATGAACCTGGACCACCATCTTAAACCATACCCCAAAATAAATTCAAAATGGATTAAAGCCTTGAAAATAAGACCTGAAACCATAAAACTCCTAGAAGAAAACATAATTAGTAAGCTTCTTGACATCAGTCTTGATGTTGAAATTTGGATCTAACTCCAAAAGCTAAGGCAACAAAAGCAAAAAAAAAAAAAAAAAAAAAAAAGAGCAGGACTACATCAAATTAAAAAGCTTCTGCATAGCAAAGGGAACCATCAATAAAATAGAAATGCATCCTACTGATTAGAAGAAAATATTTGCAAATGACATATCTGATAAAGGATTAATATCCAAAATATAAAGAACGCAAACAACTTAGTAGCAAAAACCAAACAATCCAATTAAAAATGGTTGGAAGATCTGAAAAATAGACATTTTTCCAAAGAAACATACAGATGGCCAAAAGGCACATGAAATGATGTTCAGCATCACTAATTATCAGGGAAATGCAAATTAAAACCAAAATGAGCTATCATTTCACACCAGTTAGAATGGTTATTATCAAAAAAGACAAGAGGGGCACCTGAGTGGCTCAGTTGGTTGTGTCCAACTCTTGATTTAGGCTCAGGTCATGATCTCATGGCTCCTGATATGGAGTCCCAAGTCGGGCTCTGCTCTAAGCAGGGAACCTGCTTGGAGATTCTCTCTTTCTGCCCCTTCTCCCCTCTAAAATAAATAAGTAAATCTTAAAAAAAAAAAAAAAAAAAAGACAAGAAATAACAAGTGTTAAAGAGGGTGTGGAGAAAAGGGAACACATAAACTGTTGATGGGAATGTAAACTGGTGCAGCTGGCTATGGAAAACTCTATGGAGGCTCCTCAAAAAATTAAAAATAGAATTACCATATGATTCAGCTATTCCACTTCTGGGTATTTATCCAAAGAAAACAAAAATACTAATTATATGCACTCCTGTGTTTATTGCAGTGTTATTATAATAGCCAAGATTTGGGAACAACCAAAGTGTCCATCAAGGGATGAATGGATAGAGAAGATATGGTCTGTATATACTCAATTAAATGCTATTCAGTCACAGAAAAAAAGGAAATCTTGCTAGTTGCAACAACCTGGATAGAACTTAAGGGTATTATGCTATGTGAAATAAGTCAGACAGAGAAAGACATACTATATGATTTCACTTATATGTGGAATCTACAAAACAAAACAAATCAACAAAAGACAAAAAAAAATCAAAACTCATAGATACGGAGAACAGATTGGTCATTATCAGAGGGGAGGGTGTTGGGGGATGGGGGAAATGGGTGAATTGTATGGTGATGGGAGGTAACTGGACTGGTGGCAATCATAATTGTTTACTAGTATTGAATTATTATGTTGTATTCCTGAAACCAATATAATGTCATATACCAATTTATCTCAGTAAAAAAAAAAAATTGTTCTTTAGCCACAGGTAGTTTGAGAAGCAGTGGTCAAGATCCTCTTTATTTACAGTTTTTCTAGAGATGGTGATTTAAGAATGCTCAGAAAATGATCACTTCTCTCATTCCTGACTCACACCATATCTGTGGCCAAGCCTGTTTATAACTAGACAGGAAAGATAAGGGGAGCTATTGATTATATTTATTTCTATATATCCACTTTGTTCCAGAAAGGATTTAAGGAGGCTGGCTCAGGAACTAAGAATGTTGATATGGAGTGAGTCTCTCTAAATTTGGAAGACATTTTCTGTTTTTAACGAAAGGTTCTAATGGTATTTGGATGAGGGGCCTCCTTTCTTTTCTCCTACCCTCTGTAGATGATTAGTAGATGGGAGCTGGTCTTGCTTGTCTCATGTTTGGGTCCATGTGGGTCTCAATTCTTGTGGGTTCTTGTTTTGATTATATATAAGTCCATTTGTCAGCTGGAACACAGAAAAAGCTACCCAAAGATTTAAGTGTGAATCTCATTATGTATTATTTACTAGTTGACCTGGCCTGTTTGCAATTTATAACTCTAAGATATTAAATTTTGGGAAGAGAAACTTTACCTATTAATACTGGTGAGAAAGCACATATTCATTATGTCTGAATGTCATTCCTCATTTAGCAGCTATCCCATGTAGATGAAGTAGGTGGTGGTAGGGAGTCCAAGGTCAAGACCAGTATTTTCAGCATTCATTCAATGCTTCTCATTAACCTGCAGTGGTTGGACAGATAGATTTAACTCCTAATTCTTCAAGAGATGCTTCCACATAACACTGCAAATACTATATTTTTCTACAGCACTATAGTAGTTCTTGTTATTGAAACAAATTACCACAGATTTACTGGCTTAAAACAAATATGTTTATTATTTGTAACCTGAAATGAGTCTTATTAGGCTAAAATTAAGGTGTCAGCAAGGCTGTTTTCTTCTGGAGGCTCCAGGAGAGAATCTTATCTTTGCTTTTTCCAGATTTTGGTGGCTGCCATCGTTCCTTGCCTTGTGGCAGCAACATTCCAATTTCTGTTTCCATCATTACATTGCCCTCTCTTCTGTAGTAGTATCTCCCTTTACTCTCTTTTAAGGACATGTGTATGCACGTGTGTGTGTGTGTGTGTGTGTGTGATTTTATTGCCTACAAATTTAATACTGAGGCAGAAATGTGGTTAAGACTACACACTCTAGAATTAGACCATGTGGTTTAAAATACTAAATATTTATGGGGTTCCTGGGTGGCTCAGTCAGTTAAGTGTCTGACTCTTGATTTTGGCTCCATCATGATGTCAGAGTCATGAGACCAAGCCCCATGATGGGTTCCATGCTGGGTTTGGATCCTGCTTAAGATTCCCTTTCTCCCTCTGCCCCACCACCCCCACACCGCTTGTCTGTTTAACAGTGAAATGAACCTCTTTGCATGTTATTTACCTCATTTGTAAAATGGATAATGATTGTACCTAGGCTTATTATGAGGATTAAATTAATTATTTTATACAAATAAAATATTATCTAGAAACACAGTAAGTACTCGAAAAACATTAGCTATATCTTATTATTATTAAGTAAATGTCTATTGGCTCACTTTGGGTCAGGCACTGTGTGGGATCCTGGGGATTTTTTTCACATGAATCATACCAGTTCATACTCATAAAAGTTGTGGTGAATACCGAGGATTGGCTTGTTCAACCTCTATTCTACCTACTACTTCTAATGTGTCTGTTTAGGTCAAGCTCCTCAAGGAACAGATTCTGAGGTGAATACTTGTCTGCAGGAAGCCTATATTGACCATGAGATCAATAATTGAAGGGCATAGGATTGAGCCAAGAAAGGGGATGAAATGTAATGGAGGGGGGTGGGAGGATGGGTTAGCCTGGTGATGGATATTGAAGAGGGCATGTTCTGCATGGAGCACTGGGTGTTATGCACAAACAATGAATCATGGAACACTACATCAAAAACTAATGATGTAATGTATGGTGATTAACATAACAATAAAAAATTTAAAAAAAATAAAAAATAAATGAAAATCAAGAAAAAAAAGAGAGAAAGAAATGTAATACAGTCACAGTGAAGGACTCAGTCAATTCCATGAGGATCTCTGACACTGAGATGACCTTCAGAGATACCCTGCCATAAGGCAAAACTTCTGGTTCTTCATACTCTCATGTGGATCAGTAATTAAATTTAGTGTGCCCCTGGGAGTGAGCCTGGTTTTGTAGGTGATGTAGCTCTCTTTAATGGGTGGTAATTCTGAGAGAAAACTTAGCTGAGAGATATCAACCACCAATAATCTCAGCTCAGCACAACTCAGCAGCTGGAGTAACATGGTGCCAGTCCTGAAGGGGCATCTGGTTGATGCACCCAGACAATATTGTCAACAGTGTCCTTCTAAGCTAGACATGCCAGAAGTCCAAACCTCAGAGTCTTACACTCCCTTGCTGTTAGAGAGCTGCATGTGATTTTGGTTCTAGCAATAGAGGTACACCTGTGGGATTTTGATTCAGAACTGAGTTAAGCAGGGGAAAGAGCAGACAGTAAACATTCATTTTGTTGAATAGGGGTGTGGCACAGGCATGGTGGTTTTTTCAGTCAGTGGCTTCCTAATGTGGCACCTTCTTGCCCTAGTAGGGACAGCTCTCCTGCCATCATGGTGAAGGCAACATGATGCTAGGGACTGGGAAGTGTTCTAGGAAGTCAGCTTAGAGCTGACTCTTCCAGCTTTTCTATTGTTTTGTAAGCCACTTAATACCTGATAATAAATTATTTCTTTTTAATTTAGCCAGAGGCTAAATATTTTGCAACTGTACCCCCAAACAATTATAATAATTTTATTATCTTTCGCTTTGTAGATAAGGAGTGTCATAGAGATGGAGTGATGTACATAGGATCGTACAACTTTTAAGTGGCAGAGCCCAGATTCAAATTTAGATACACTGGCTTCAAATGCTGTGCTCTTCACCTACAACAAGGTTAGAAAATATACATTTTGTGTAACACTACTCAACTCTCCTCCTGCATCCAGAAATGAGCTTACAATCCTTAGTACAAAGCTCCAGAAAGCCACTATGAATTGGTAGGAATTAGCATATAGATAACATCTATTTTTAATTTGGCTCCATAGCACACAAACTATAACTACAGAGAAGTAGGAAGATTTGTTGCATGGTTCTCCTTCTACCTTTCTTTCCTCCTCTCTTTTAATATATTTTATGACTTCTTCCCAATCTTATGCTCTCAGATGTCAGCAGTTCTTCTCCATTGGGAAGATGTTGTCAATCTAATATTTTATTCTCAGAGCAATGATTTTGACACATAAAGGAGGACCTTCAGAAGAAAGAAGGCAGTGCCTAACCCTAAAGAAGGAAATAATAATAAAGGAAGTTTAGACTACTTTGAGATGTTTCAGTAATTTCCTGGGACTGGCACTTCCCCTAATACAGCACTTTGCATCATTTTGCTCAATAAATATTTTTTGATTGGAGTTTTTCTAATTCATCTGCTAATGGCTGTGTGGGCAAAGGCAGAAGACTTGGATTCAAAACAAAGAGCACTATTAGGGTTAAAATGATTTCTTCCAGGGACAGCTCCCAGGGTAATATTCTAGAGCATAAATTTAGCTTGGCTGATCTTTTGTGAAGGAAGTAGAGGAGTCTTTATTTATTTTGAAATGCAATAGCCAAGGATTCAGCCTTTGATTTCTCTCCAGATATGGCTGGAAGTCCTGAAAAGGTCTTCTGGGTGCCTTGATCTTGCTGCCCCAATGCGAATCTTCTTGGTGTCTCTCCTGGGTAGCTATAATCTGCCTTTGATCTCTCTCCCTATTTCTGGGTGTGTGTATGTTGACATTTATAGTTGTAGATTTGTTTGCTTCCTTCTGTTTGCCCAGTTGATTCATTTTTCAGCTAAGGGATCAATAGCCCAAAGCTATGACATTTGGTGGCAGTGCCACCCACTCCATTCTGTAAGTGAGCACATGTATGTATTAAATAAATAGGACAGCATTACCCTCACTGGGGAATTTTTGCCAAAGCTATATGTTTATTCAGATGTATTAAATGAAATGTTCCTTAACTACATTGATGGTTTAACAAGGATTTAACCTAAAAGCAACCATACTTAGGCCTCATCTAGTAAGAAATGAGTAAAAGAGCTAACATTTATTGAATTTTAATTATGCTAGACATTGTGGTAGGTAGGCATTTGAAATAAGCACATTTCACTCGATCCTCACAATGTTTTGTGAGATAATTGTTCTGAGAAGTGGGGCAGTCTAAGGCAGCACACAGAGATTTGGATCCACTTGTGATTGACTTCTCAGAACATTATTTTGCCTCTTGGGGGTCTAGGTGACTCTAGATGGAAGTTCACCAGCTAGAGGAGAACCATAGAGGTCTGCTGACCAAGGATGGTCCTAGATTTTACCTTCACTCTATTCTTTTATTTATGCCCATGTGAGTGCAGGAAAAAACTGAACTGGGAGTGAGAAACTATGAATTTTTGTCCTAATATGGTCATTACTTTGCTGCGTGATGTTAGGTAAAATATTTCACTTGTTTGGGTCTCTTTACTCATCTGTAAAGGAGCAATTTGGGCTCAGTATTGACCAGTTCTCCCATATAGCTCTCCCAGGCTGCCTGGAAGTAGTTGGAGAATGTTTTATGGATGTTTCGCTTGGCCTGAGTTTTTATGTAAGTATAGGAGTTTACCAACAAAGAAGGAGAATAATGACTTTGCTGGAGAGAAAATAGAATATTAGCCTCTGTGTGAATACTGTGATAGATGTGCTTGGAGAATGGTGAGAAGATAAGTATGTGGGTCAAGTGTACACTGAAATGTGGAGAGACATGAAGCTCCAGAAGTAGTTTGGGGGCCAGCTGTAAAGTGCCTTGGATGCCAATTTAAGGAGTTTGAATTTAATCCTGCATGTAGGAGATCCATGAGTTCTTTAATTTGTGGAAGCCATCACCAGAACTGTTTTTCGGAAAGATCACTCTGATGGGAATACTGAGGATGGATTGGAGGGAGAAGTGAGATGGTAAAAACAAGAGATTTTGCATAGTAATAGCCCAGGCAAAAGATGATGAGGGCTTAAACTAAGATTTCAGCAGAAGGACAGAGGGAGAAATGAATTTCTCAAGAGATATCTGAGGGACAATATTTTCTCTATCATACTGATCTAAACTCTTCTGTATACTTCATAGATTCTAATTGCATATTTAGAATGTTTAAAAACGTTTTTGAAATTGGGATTCATCTTACTCTTGGTTTATCCAGATTTAATTGGCATAGTATTTCCTTTTCTTTCTAAATACATGGAAATAACAGTGAGTGAAATAATCTATGTTGTCTTACATATAATGAAATAAATAATTGTTCAATTATTCCATGTACGCCTTTTAAGCCTTTCTAGTCCAGTTGAGATTAAAAACACAAAACAGAACAAGCAACAGCAGAAAAAGCATTTCATTTTCTTTGTTAAGTGGAGCAAAGTACAAAAAAAAAATCCATTTGGTTCTCCTTAGTACATGATCAGTTTTTGTTTAACATAAACCCACTATCTATTGTAGCTTTTTGTTTTTAGGTGAAGTCAGTTCTCTTCATTAAATGAAAGCAGTCAAATGATCAGATCCCTGTTGAAGAGAAGGTCTATGAGAAAAAAAATGTCAAAAGCTCTAATTTTGAGTCCTGCATTTGGGGCACTAATTCTGTGACCTTAGGCAAGTCATTTAAACCTCTCAAACTAGTCAGTTGCCTCACTAGTAAAACAGAGTTACAAGATCAGTCTCATAACATTGTTGGGGAACTCAAATCAGAAAATATATTCACAAAGATGATATAAGAGAGCTTTCTTTTGGTGATCCATTATCTTATGTGAGTGCTTGGTAAGCTTTAAATTACCTGCAGAACTTAGGTATTATTTGCTGGTCATATTTGAATGCCCTGATGGATGCTCACAGCCTGTCTACCTATACCTAGTATCTCAGACCTCCAGAAAGTCGTCCTGTCTAACCTGTTTTGTGATTTGGCTCAGAAAGCACATTTCGGTGGCGGATGTGGTATTACGAATGTTCTAGAGGGGAGAGTCGTTTGCCAGGAAGCATTGCCAATTGAAAGCAAAGTGAAAATTCAGAATTACGGAGGTTTAATTTCCTGCTGAATGATTCTCCACAAGCTGTGTAAACTTCTCTTCACTGAACAAATACTCATAATAAAATACCTTAGATGCTCTTTTCCTTTTTAATAAGAAAATGTTCATATTATTTGAGAATGGTGCCAAGGGAAGAAGAGGGTCTGGTCCTCCTGAGTTAGGTCTGTAGAAGGTGTCAAGAAGCCTGCTGTACCTTTGACCTGTGGAGCTTGAAAGTTTGGGTGAAGGGGGCTTGTTATCTAAGGGCTTTTTCCAGCAAGAACCCTATAGATTGTCCATTGGCTAGTTTCTTGCAGTCTATTTAACTTCACAATTCTGGAATGGACTAACCATCCATAGATGATGCTTTAAAATAGTGCTTGTGCACCTATGATGTGCCAGCCCTGGGGTAAAGTGAATAGCAAAATAGGTATGGTCCTTGACTTGCTAGAACATAGGAGAGGAGTCTGTCAACAAGTGTTCACATAAATAAATATAAAGGTAAAAACTGTGATAAATGTTGGTTTACATCAGTGCATCAGAGAAAAACTCTTTAAGAAAGGACATTTGAACTGAAACCTAAAGTGTAAGTAGGCATTGGCTAGCTGTCAAATGCATAGATGGGTGTTTCAGTCAGTGGTAGTCTTATATGCAAAATCCTTGAAGTGGGGAAACAGCTTGGTGTGTTTGAGAAGCTGAAAGGAGGCCAGTATGGCAGGGCATAGTGAATATGAGGGAGAAAGGTATAAAATGATAAGAAATAGTCTGTTTCCAGATATTCCCAGATATTATACCCCTCATGGACCTAAGAATAGTGGAAACTCACAGAAACATTCAATCAAGGGAATAACCTGATTATGTTTAGGAAAATCACTTTGCTTGCTGTGTGAAAATCCCCTGAAGAAGAGCAAACCATACAAGCAAAGAGACTAGTTAGAGAGCTCTTGTAGTTGAGATGGAATAATTTGGTGACTGAGCATGTACAATTTTGAGATGTACTTTATTTTTTAAAAATTTTTTTTAAGATTTTATTTTTTTATTTGACAGAGAGAGAGAGAGAGCAGGCTGAGTAGCAGGCAGAAGGAGAGGGAGAAGCAGGCTCCCTGCTGAGCAAGGAGCCCAATGTGGGGCTGGATCCCAGAACCTTGGGATCATGACCTGAAAGGAAGTCACTTAACCAACTGAGACACCCAGGCACCCCTTGAGATGTATTTTAAAAGTCAGGATTGCATGACTTGGTTCTGAATTGAATGTGAGGAGTGAGGGAGGGGGAGTGCTCAAGGTTGAGTCTCAGGTTTCCAGATTGAACACTAGCTGGGTTTATGGTGAAGTCATTTGCCAACTCAGTTAACAGTGAAGGAGGCAGGTTTGAGCAAAGAGCTACGGTTTGGCTTTGGCCACCTTGAATTTGAACTTCCAAGGCTTCCAAGTGGAGTGCATATTACTTACACTTGGGGGTTCAGCAGAATTCAAGGTTGGATTTATAAATTATAGATAGATATTCTTCAGAATATAGATAGTCTTGAAATTCATTAGAGTATAAATAATCTTGAAAGCCATAGAATGATGGTATTCCAGAGCACTGTCACTAGAAGTGTGGACAGGTGTTTCCTTCTGAGCTAGTATGTAAAGATTAGTAGATGAGATCATGTTACTGGGACATAGGTAGTGATCAAGTTCAGATTGATCACTAAGCAATGAAAGCCACTAGAAGTAAGACACAGTCTCCTGTTTCTTGTGTTTTTGTTTGTTTTAAGCAGCTCTCTGATATAAAAGGGATGATAAAAATTCTGATTAAGCATGAACTGTGTAACAAGCACTGTACAGGGCATTTTATAAAAATTTTCCTATTTCAACTTTTTTAAAAAAGTTTGTATTTTTGTAAAAATTAGATAGGCATATGCCTTACAGAGTTGATTCTACAAAGATTATTATAAAAACAACAGTTTCCTCTGCTCTACCTCTTTCCATCCCCCATTCCTCATAGACAACAGCTTTAAATTTTGTTAGTTTTTTTCCCTTGATATTAACATATATGTCTTGAATAGTGTGTTTATAATGTTAATTACTAATTTAATTTAATTTTTTTTGTTTCAGGCATTGTATTTGACTTTTCTTATAAAAGATGAAAATTTAGCCTTTTGCATCAAGCCCCTTCCCCAAGAGAGGCACTGAGAACTCATACTCAGAAGTTTTATACAGTATAGAGTAGAATGCATTTTAAAAGCCTTCCTGGTGGAATTTGAATTGTACCTGAGTCTTTAAGGAAGAGACGTGGCTTGATGGAAAGTGAAGACATGGCAGAAACATCTCACCTGGAGAGGAGTGGTGAAGGCCACACATAAAAGCAATGGCCATAGAACCTTACATTTCAAAGTGTTTATCTCCTCACAGGACATTTCCACACTGAGTCTCTAAAGGCTGTCTGATATTCCAGTGAAGCAGTAGGGTAGATATTATTCAGAGTTTTGCACCTCAGAGAAGAAATTGAGGTTTAGAAAATTTGGGTAATTTGAAGTCAAAATGAGTGGCCATTGAGGTCACAGTAATGAGAGGAATAATTGGTAGATAAATATATGTACATCAAATACTAAATGAGTGCATGGGTAATGTTTATGTTTCCAGTAATCAAGAAATATAAATTATATATGTATATGTGCATAATATAACATAATATTTGCATATAAATTATGTAGGTATATAATTTCATTCATTGTTAAAATACCCTGTGTGTGTATGTGCATGTTGGTATATGTGTATATGTGGCATAAATTGGTATAAACCTGGAAAATGATATGAAAAAGTAAAGCAATTTAATTGGGGAGATCAGACTGTGAATAATGCCTAAAAACTGATTTTCCCCACTATATTATAGTTATCTTTTCAAAATGAGCTAAGAAGTGGTGGGACTTAGTAAGAATTGAGATTAACTTCTATGAGTTTGGATTTAACATTAGAAATACTATAGGCTGTTGTTTAGAAATCCACATGAATAAAATTGTTTTAAAGGAATTACAAGTGAGCACTATTATTGTATAAGAAAGAGTCAGGATATAGTCTTTCTTCATTTGCCAGTACACCCTTTCCAATCCCTATTTCCCTCCATATTTTGAAATTGTAATTTGGGGGGAGTATGTTAGCCAGTAAATCATGATTATCCATGAATCAGCTGTGTAAACTCATGGAAGGATTTACCATTGTCCTCTCCAGCATACACAGCCACATGCACATGCTTTTTGTCACAGTGCCCTTCTGGAGGGCAGTCATGATAATGCTGGTTGGGAAAAAGAAAGTCTGAAACCAGAGAGAGATCTGTTTCTGTGAATTCATCATGGCAGTGATAACTATTTGAATAAGGGCAAAGGCAAGAATTTAAAGATATATATTTTCCCCAAAGTTGATTGGAAAGATCAATATTCTGAAAACTGCTTAATATATGATGATTTCTATAAATCTGGGGCAGTATAACAGGGATGCCATTAGAAAACAATCAGCAATTGGAAGTAGAGTTGAAAACACTAACCCCCTCTGTGTGCATGCTGTGTCCATGAAAAATGCAAAGATGGTTTTTTTTTTTTTTGGATTTAAACATAAACTGTCTAATCCAAAATCTTTTGTGAGAACATAATGCCTATAAATGTAAAAAAAAAAAGTCATGGAAGGCTAAATTGCAATTTACTAGCATGGTTAATAGGAGAGTGAATTGAAGAAGAAATGAAACCATCCTGACTGGTTCCAAAATGCATTCAAATGGCAGCCCACACTCTGGGTTGCATAGGCATAACTGATATTCTTAATCCCAGGTAAATGGCTCCTTCTACTTTGTTCCCTGTGATATACTTATCTCTTGCTGATAAATGTATCATTTATTTTTGTAATGCTATATGATTACATAAAATGAATTTTTTCCCCTCTAAATAACAGTACTTCCCTATGTACTCTATTTTCTCCCCATGTGAAAATTTGATTTGGTGGGAAAGTTGCTTTAAAAATATCTGAATGAAAAAAATAAGCTAGGGCGACTGGGTGGCTCAGTCATTAAGCGTCTGCCTTCGGCTCAGGTCATGATCCCAGGGTCCTGGGATCGAGTCCCACATCAGGCTCCCTGCTTGGCGGGAAGCCTGCTTCTCCCTCTCCCACTCACCCTGCTGTGTTCCTGCTCTCGCTGTCTCTCTCTCTGTCAAATAAATAAATAAAATCTTTAAAAAAAAATAAGCTAAAAGCTTAGAATGATCAAGGAATTTTGCATTTTATTAATCTCTCTTTGTTGCCTTAGAGATAAATTTTCATCTACTTTGAATTAGAAGCTCTATGTCTTCTTGATAAACACTTTACACCTTAATATAAAGGTGGTGATGTAAAATATGCATGTCTTTCTTCCCTACATTAGAGATTACTAATAAACACTTGTCAGGAACCATCAGATCAAGGGCATTTCTCTATGGAGCTTGTCTGTCCTCTTTCCCAGCTGTGCCCATGCCTTTTCAAGGTTTCCATGTCACAAGTCATTCGCCTGCAGTAAAGCAGGTAAAGGGAAGAATGAGAGCACCATGCTGAATAAAATGGGCATAGAGAACTGTTAAGAATGGAATCAGTCACAGGCTCCTTGGACCAGACCCCAAGACCTCCTGAGCTAGAACTGAGGGATGGTTTAAGTTTCTATGTCACTGGATTAGGGAGAAGAGTGGTATTGCCCACAGAACAGTAGACCAGGAAATCTGCTTATGTTCACAACTGAACAACCCAAGAGGTCTTTATGAAAATCTGAACTATAGAATTAGGTGGAAGGGGTTCCTCATTAGACCTATGGAAGGATAATAGATTAAGGCCACTGTATGTTCAGTAGCATGACTTTCACTGGGGATGAACTTTGCACAGGCTCCCTTCACAATGAGTAAGCCTTTCTCCCTTTGTTGTGGGTTTTACAATCATGGCGAAAGTCAAATGATCGAGGAGAATTAAGATGTTCTCAGCACTTTTTTCTCAACAGCCTCTTCCAGTCCTCCATTTGTCCAGCCAGTACTATTTTCAGGGCAACATGTGTTTGTGCTTTTTTTGGGTTTAATATCCACAATCTGGCCTATTTCCCTGGCTATTAGCCCCTTCCTTCTTTGCTCTTCCAGCAGAAACAGAGCTGCTTTTCACCTCTTTGTGACTTCCTAGGGACAAGTGCCCAGCCACACTCTCATAGTCTATATTGCTCCACTATAGGAAAATTAAGATTTAATACACATGCACACACGCCCATACACATGTACATCTAACTCCTCATTGCTTATGGTTGCAGATCAGGATTCAAGTTTAATTTTTTAAAAATTTTCTAAGCAACTCTGAGAAGAGATAATGACTCATTACTCAAAGCATCCATTTTCTTGATCGGCTACATATGGCAAAATGCTTGTGTGTGTGTGTGTGTGTGTGTGTATTTAAATTTGATAAGTGTTAATCTAGTCTTCCTACTAAGGATGCCTTCACACACCCTTCTCTTTTCTCCAATGCAACTTCTTCCTACTTACCTACAAGGAAATACCTTCCTTCTGCTGGCTCCACACAGACCGGGGCAGAAGCTACTCAATTTGGATTTGACAATGTTTGTAGATGCTGCAGGCTATGGCATATTACACACCAATTACAATATCACAATGAACAACTTATTTTAGAGTATAAAATCAATTAAAAATGGTAGGAGAGGAATTTCTGGGTGGGAGAGGACATGGAAATTTGGTGAGAGTGGCACAACCAGAGAGGGTACAGAAGCTCTGCATCCTTTCCCACATATCTAGCCCTATCCATCTCTTCCATCTGGCTGTTCCTGAATTATGTATTTTTATAATAAACCAGTAATCCAGGGGAAAAAAAACAGGTATGAACACATGAGTAACCCTAGTAGGACTATTTTCTGTGGAACCTAGGCAAACCTGAACCATTTGAAAATGGTTCAGTATTTGGCCTTTGCCTTGGGAGAGTTGGGCTTCATGCTATTCTTAAGAGCACACAGGGAGGTTGAGGGAAGAAATAAAAACAAAACTGACAGTCTCACATAGGAGGCTGAAGTTTGAGCAGTGTCCTCTCAGTCCAATTTTTTTCTTAAAAATCTAAATTATTTAGGGGTACCTGAGTGGTTCTGTCGGTTAAGCCTCTGACTCTTGGTTTCTGCTCAGGTCATGATCTCATGTAGGGCTCCATGCTGAGTGGGGAGTCTGCTTGAAGATTCTCTCCCTCTGCCCCAACCCCCTAATCACTCACACACTCTCTTTTAGATAAATCTTTTTAAAAAGTCTGAATTATTTATATTTATGACTGACCCTCTTTTTAAGTATATCTAATCTTGATTTCAAAATTAAAACACAAGCGCACCTGGGTGGCTTAGTTGGTTAAGTGTCTTACTCTTGGTTTCAGCTCAGGTGATGATCTCAGGGTTGTGAGACTGAGTCCTGAGTTGGGCTCCACACTCAGTGTGGAGTCTGCTTGAGGATTCTCTCTCTCCCTCTCCCTCTGCCTCTCCCCCAACCCCTGTTCATGCTCTCTTTCTCTCACTCTCTCAAATAAAGGAATAAATCTTTAAAAAAAAAAAAAAGTAAAACACATTTACTTTAGAACATTTGGAAAATACATCAGAACATTAAGAAGAAAATAAAAATCATTTGTCGCCCAAATTTTAGAAACAATCACTGTTATTTTGATATATGTATTTCTGTTATATGTTCACTATATGAAACAATGTTTATATGCCTAATTGTATTTGATTATACTGATATATATAGGTGTGTGCTTGTATGTGTGTACATCCATATATATATGTTGTATTTAGTGCCATGTTTTTTCACATTTTCATTCTTTTTATTGGTGGTTTTTCTGTTTAAAATGTCTCCCGAGTGTAGTGTTGCAATGCTGTCTAGTGTTCTAAGTACAAGAAGGCTGTTCTGTGCCTTATAAAGAAAACATGGGTGGTAGATAAGCTTCCTTCAGGTATGAATTATAGTGCCATTGGCTTTGAGTTCAATGTTAAACATTAAAATAGTTATATATAGAATTATCTCATATATATATGAGATAAAGTATATTTAAACACAGATACACATTTAAAAAGTTATGTATTGATTAGTTGATGAAATGTGACCAGAGTCTTGCAGGAATTTGACCCTATATTTCCCCTTAGAACAGTGGTTCAGAATTCACTAGTTTAGTGTTTGGGGCAATTTTACAGAAAATAATTACTACAAATAATGAGAATTGACTGCACATCTTTCAGAGGCATTGATCTCTGGACCACTGAACATATCCTCTCTTTCTACCATTTTCTTTCATTTTTCTTTCTACCATTTTCTTTCTTTCTTTCTCTCTCTCTCTCTCTCTTTTTTTTTTTTTACCTTTTGGTCTGTTCTTTGAGAGTTTTGAAAATTTGGTTCCACACCATTGGTTCAATTTTTCTACAGCACTAAATCTGCTTTTTACTGCTTCCTATGAGGATTATTACTTTTCTGTGTTGTTATTGCTGTGCTTTTTCATCTGTGTGTATCTTTCTGGCTCTTAGAATGAAGAATCAGAAGGCTTACCAGAGCTTACTAAAGAGATCCATTTTGAATTTGAAATCTGTAGATTATTTTGATTTTGTTTTTAGTTGTTTGATGTGTCATGAGGCATAGCATACCATAGTGATGTACAGACACAAAGATGTTTTCTTCATTTAACTTGTTTAATGATAAAAAAGAGATTACCCAGAATATATCCAGCAAGAAAAAAGTGTGATTTTTCTCCTAAAACAGACTTACTTATACATCCTCCACCATGGTCCTACTTTTAGAAAATGAAAGCCAATAATTATCCTTGAAATTAATCAATCCACAGCAACATTGCCCCTCTTTGAGTATGGAGTAAGGTGGAAGTGGGGCAAGAAAGACAAACATGAGATGAGTTTACCAAAAAGAGCTCACCTTTATTAATCATTGTTAGGCATTTAAAAAGTATTATCTTAATAATTACACAAACCAAATAGTATAGTCATTTAGATAGTGAAGTAGAGTAGTTAGGAGCTGGGGTTTGGAGGAGACTGCTTATATTTTAACCCTGGCTCTGTTACTTAAAAGAATAATAATGGGATCTACTTTATGAGGTTATTATGGAATTATATGAATTAATCCACACAAAGCTCCTAAAAGAGCTCCCAGCACATAATACATAGTATATAAATATATCAAGTAATTTTTTGAAGGTCACACAGAAAATAAATGGGAGCTCCAAGACTGAGACCAAATTTATCTGTCTTTAGATTCCTTGTGTTTCTTGTGTCAATTACTATTCCTCAAGATAAATACTACAAACCTATATTCATATTACAACTGCATGGGCTGCAGGATTTCAAGAGGCAATGAACAATGTATTCTTCAAAATGGTCACTTACTTCTTAATGATAAAAATGACAAATGACCATGCATTTTAAAGGATTACTGGTATTATGTAGATATGTACATCTGAAATGATGTGCTTTTTGCTAATTCCCACCTTCGCGGTTTTGCCTGTCGCCTATTGACCTTGCCATATTGCAAGGATCTGCCATTCCTTCTGGCAGTTGAGATCTCTGTGACCTTTTCAGCTGGAGGGATGCACTGAGGCATAATCCTGATGGAGTTTTCTGTGCCATGACACTGTGTTCCCCAGTGTAATTAATGAAACCCATTTTGAAATGACTTGTGACCCAAACACAGACATTTCCTGTCACCCCTTACATGTATTGTAAAACAAATCTACTTGTGTGTATCTTGAAAAATTGTTCCCAGATCCTAAGGTCTGTCTCAGTGCTTGAATTAACCTTCTCTCCAGCCTTCCGACTTGATGGCAGAGCTATAAGATATCCAGAAGATTGTGGTCTTTGAGCCATCAAAACCATGATTCTGGCCACTCAATAACTATGTGACCTTAACATATTATTTAATTTCTTTGACATACAAACTTATCATCTTCACACTAGCACAATGATGCTAATAATGATACAGAACAGTTGCAGGATTTTAATGGGATAATACATACAAAGCACACAGGTCTGTGTCTATATGGTAAAAGTACTCTTCCCTGTATCCTTCCATTATGACTGTCACTCTCACATCTATGTGCAGAGCATATTCTCAAAATGTCTCATTTCTCAGAAGGTCTAAGATGAAGATGCAGCCTTCAAATGGGGTCAACAAAACAGGATCAAGGAAAGAATTAACAGGTGTTATTCCAAGCTAAAAGACTCTACGTTTTGAGAAATTTTCCCTGAATCTGACCCTTGATTTGTGACCCTGTTTTTCTCATCTGGGAAAGGAAGTTCTTCCCTATTGTTCTGGGAGCATTGTTGTAACAGAGAAAGGGTGCAGATGTGCTGTGTTTCCCATCATGTGTTTAGGCTGATATAAGAGGCCTGTGTGTGTACATATGGGATAACTCATCAGTGATCAATAAAGCCACCTCAATGAAAATAAAAGTCAGATGAGTTTTTGGCATCACATAAACACTTTATCTTTGGAAAAAAAACAATTATTACAGCTTATTTTTGAAAGAGAGATGTGATCCCAAAATAACTAGATGACAGATGAGAACACCCATCCTTTAAGGTAGTGTCCTATATTAGGAGTATGGGAAAGAATCATGTGTAGAAACCTAAAAATGTATTCATGCCTGACATCAGACCTCAGAGGTTCTTATTTGATAAGTGTGGGTGGGGTATCAGTATCTGTATTTTGTTATATAGATACTATGTTGATAAAATTCACAGACCATAGTAGCTACCAAGTGGATTCTAGCATGCATGCATAGTTATAGTTTTAGGCCATGTATTTATAACTTTTGTTATTTCCCCTGATTTTAAAGGTAATGCTATACTGGATACCTTTCTTTTGCTCATCCATTTTTGATATCCACTCTTTTCTATACTAAACTATGATGGAGGAAGCTGATCTTTAGGATATTTATTCCATCACTCCCTCCCTGCCAAAGGTTTCAGCCCTTGAGCAACTTCTATACTCTGTGGGATATGCTAAGGACTTCCTCTTCCAGACCTAGAATTTGTAGCTTTTGGCTATTGATAGCCCAGGATAGGGATACTGTTTTTAGCCTCAGGCATTTGGTTTTCTCAAACTCAGTCAATCCCTTGTGTGATGGTTAATCTTTTGTGTCAACTTGAGCAGGCTATGGAGTGCCCACACATTTGGTCAAAGCATTATTCTGGATACACCTGTGAGGATATTTCTGGATGAGATTAACATTTGATTTAGTAGATTGAGTAAAGCAGATTGCTCCCTCTAATGTGGGTGGGCCTCATCTGATCAGTTGAAGGCCTGCATAGAGCAAAATGGCTGAGTGGGAGGGGACTTCTTCTGCGTGACTCCTCGATCTGGGACATCAGTCCTTTGTGGCCTTCAGACTCATACTGAAACAGCAGCTCTTCTTGAGTTCCTTTTGGCCTTCAGACAGAAACTTATACCATTGGCTCTACCAGGTCTTGGGATTTTTGATTAGGACTGGAAGTACACATTGACTCTCCTGGGTCTCCATCTTGCTGACTACAGATCTTGAGAGTTCTCAGCCTCCATAACTGCATGAACCAAATCCTTTTAATAAATTTCTTTTTTCCTCCCTTCTCTCTCTGTACATATACATCCTATTGGTTCTGTTTCTTTGGAGAACCCTAACTAATGTATGATGTATGTTGTAAATTACCCCTTTATTAAACTTTCCTCAATTACCATTTTTGGTGAGCCAGGACCTGGCCTGATACTTATATCTAATCCAGTGAGCTATGATGACTAATCAGTTATCTCATAACTATTATTTTGACTTTTGACTATATTTTATGAAAAATTTTTCTGTAAACCTGTATGAATTGATATCATTGGTATTACAAAATTATTGTGTTTCTCTACCAAAAAAATTTACTGAGGGGTTTTATAGGCATTTTCAGAGGGATAGATTTCCTTGAAGAGAGAGGTAAGACTTTTAAAGATAAAAATTAGCTCCTTTTTGAAAGAATTTTGCCTTTTTCATAAGTTCCAAATGTAGAAGTAAATTTGCTTTGTCATCATTCATTTCGATTTGTTTTTTGTCAGCTCTTCCAGTGCACTGGTATGTGTGGGTCTTAGTGAAAATAGTTTAATTCCCAATAGAAAGACTATCCAATTGTTTTAATGTCCTGTATCACAGCTGTTAAGCAGCTCTTTCATCTTTGTAGTGGATCAACTTTTGTTGCATTTGAAATCCTTCAGAATGAAATTTAGTCAATTCATGAGGAGAATATTGACCTTGGAACACATGGGCACTGATTAAATGTGCAGGGTCGTGTAGGGAGAAAGGCTGGGCACTCTAGTGAGGGCTCTAGTGACTGCAGTTGTTGATCCACTTGGAAAAAAACCCTGACTGTCATCTGGGACTTTTACTGAATAATTAATTCATTATTCTCTTTGATTGAACTCTGGTTGGGTAAATTCTGTCCAGTATGAATCCCCATTTATTTTCCTCATTCTCTTCCAGGACTGGCAGGATTGTTTCAAGTGGTGAAGGTGAATGTGATTCTCTAATAAGCCTGAGGGAGACCGACCACAAAGAATGGTTCTCCACTGACCATCTGTGTGATTGAGCAGTTATTTCGTGTCTGTGCATTTATTTTCTCCAATGTAAAACATAACTTCTCTACCTGGAAGAGGTATATGCAAAGATAGGTATAGATTCCAGATATTAGAGAAGGAAGTTTAAATAAAAACTTGAAATAAAAAAAAAAAGAAAAAAGAAAATATTTGAAGGCTAAATAATAATAATAATAATAATAATAATAATAATTAATAATAAAAGTTTGATTTGGAAAAAAAGGAAAAAAAAGGAAGGAACTTAGTTATTATCTAATTTAAAGCTTCTCATCTCAGAAGCCATGGATGGACATTTAGGATTTGTGAACGCTTGAAATTAAAAGTAAAATTTTATAACGTGTGCCATGTTGGGGGAGGCAGTGAAAAAGACTTGTTGGTTGCTTTTTCTCATGAGTAGCTTTCTTTGAATCTCCATCTTCCACATAGGAATTCAGGGATCTCCTGGAGAGCAGAAGGGCAGATTTTGGTCTCATTCTCATTCTCTCTCTCTCTCTCTCACACACACACACACTCACACAGACACAGACACAGACACAGACACACACACTTAAAGACTAAGTCTTTCATTCATGTTCAAATGATGTAGTCTAATCCATACAGAACCCAAAGAGTGGGGAGAAATTGGTCAGTCTGTTTCTTATCTGGAAAGAAAAAGCCTCTCTTTCAGATATTTGGGGGAAGCCCGTATGGACACATCCCTGCCAATAGTGATCGCCTTACTTGTGTTCCATTTCCCCTTTCACACAGTCATTCAGTCCTTTAACCACTGCTCTTTCTGCAAAGTTCTTGCCTCCTTGTGTGTTTTAGCATTTCACCTGCTGGAGAGGACAGGAGCAGACTTCAGGTGCTGTGTGTAGAGGAGTGTGAAAGGGAAGATATCAGAAGCCTGGTCTCTGGGTAAAATATCTAAAAACATCAGATACTAAGTTTCCTTATCAGCCAGAGATTAAATTATAAAATATAGATATATTATTGTTAGTTTGGTCTTAGAAGGTGCCAAATGGAAAACAGAAGATGTGAGAAGACAAACATTTGTCCAGCTCCGAGCATTATTCTGTTAAGGAGGTTTATCTATCACTTTAATACAATTATCAGAAGAATATATGACAGGGCGCCTGGGTGGCTCAGTTGGTTGGGCGACTGCCTTCAGCTCAGGTCATGATCCTGGAGTTCTGGGATCGAGTCCCACATCGGGCTCCCTGTTCGGCAGGGAGTCTGCTTCTCCCTCTGACCCTCCCCCCTCTCATGCTCTCTCTATCTCATTCTCTTTCTCAAATAAATAAATGAAATCTTTAAAAAAAAAGAATATGTGACATAAAAGGATTTAAGAGTCACTTTTAAATGGAAATTTATTTTACTGATAAGAAAACTGATGTTCAGGAAAATGGAAGGAGTTGCCCAAACTCATATAGGTAGAGGCAGAAGGGTGGAGCATAGCCATTAAGCCACATTTTCAGTCTCTGTCTCTCACTTTGATGATTTTTCTAAGATACACTACTGAGCCTAATGTCACATATTAAAAGGAGGTTCTATAAAATTTTTCTCAAGGAAGATGACATATAAATTCAAGTTAGGGTTCTGGTTAACAAACAAACTAGTACTATTCCTGATAAGGCCTAAATCAGAATCTCCAGTTAAGAAATACAGTTTTAGAAGTGGTTTGTTTTTTAGGTATGATAACTATGAATGACAGCCACAAGTAACCAATTTCCCAGTATCTCCTCTAATCTATCATGGGCAAGCGGGAGTGCTCTGTCCTGAGCTGGGGCCAAACAATGCTTTGTAGGTGGGAGGGAGAGAGGAGAAATTCATTTTCTTTTTATGGCTTTAATCACCATGGAAACAATTTGAAATTGATAATGTTCATTTCTTTTCCCTCCTTGACCCATATTTTTATGTTTTAATCCATATATATTAAAATTCACGCATATAATCATGGACCTGCAATTGTTAAATTTCCTTAATAGTATCCCTTAATTCATGGATCTCTGATGGATCATGTATCTGGAATGCTTCCTAAGGTTAGCCTTAGGCACCTGTAACTACTTTTAGTGCCACTCCATTCTACAAGGTTCATTTTTTTCCTGGATCATAGCTTAGTTTCCTTCTATTGTAAACTCTCTTTGTGTGCATTAGAATTCCTAAACTAAAAACTGTGTTTGCTTGCTTCCCTAGTCCTTTTTATTTGGGAACCAGTTGGTTGAAGCATATTAGAAGTTTATCATAATACCTTACTTTTGTGTATTGGGGCACAAAACATGTGTGCAGAATGTGATTAGATACTGTTCCCATGCATATGGTTGTATATAGTGGGTTGAGGGCCAAGAGATACACGCTGGTCCCACTAAGCAAACTTATTCTGGGTAGACTTGAATGGTCTATATATACCACTGCACCAGTGTCCAAAACTACTTTGATTGTTCCAGTTGCTTCCAGAAGTTACATGCTCACCACAGTGTACCACAATTATGTAGAACACAGAGGGCCATCAAAACATGAGCTAGATATCATTCACAGAATGACTGAAATAAGAAAGTTATTTACATGCTTCATATGTCTCTTCCTCTTTATGTATTTATACCTTTTTCTGTTCTCTTTTTAGCATGGGGAGAGAGATGTAGGCCATAGCCTACAACTTTGGTAGGAGGATCCTGGGCAAGAAGCTTGGGAGGGAACCATTGCTATTCAGAGCATTGCTGGCTGACATATTGGGTTCCAGGGTGATTTTATGATAACCCTAGGACCTCTACAGATTTTATTTTTAGTGTTTGTACTAGAGATTATAATATACATCTTAATCTATCACTACCTTGAATTAATAACATTCTTTCACTTATAATGTGAGTTTTACAACGATATTTTTTCATTTATGTCCCTCCCATCTTTTGTGCTATTATTATCATATATTTTACTACTATTTGTTATAAACCCTATAATATATTGTTATTACTTTTTGCTTCAAAAAGTCAATTTCCTTTTAAAAATTTTAAGAAGAAAGAAAACTAGTCTTTTATGTTTTTCCACATACCTACCATTTCTACACCTTTTTATTCCCTCTTAAAGATTTAAATTTCCATCTGATAATGTGTCACCTTTGTCTAAAAAACTCCCGTTAGCCTTTTTACAGTGTAGAGTTGTAGAAGATAAAATTTCGAAGCTTTTGTTTATCTGAAAATAACTATTTTGTCTTCATTTTTGAGATATTTGTCACCTGGATATAAGATTCTAGGTTGACAGTCCTCTTGTTCAAGCACTTTAAAGATATTGTTCCACTGTTTAATGGTTTCCATAGATGCTGAGGAGAAGTCAGCTCAATGCTGTCATTGTTTTACTGTATGTAATGTGCCTCTTTCCCTCAGGAAAACTTTTTTTTTTTAACTTTTCTTAAGATTTTATTTATTTATTTATTTATTTTTAAGATTTTATTTATATTTGACAGAGAGATAAAGAGAGAGCCCAAGTAGGCAGAGCAGCAGGCAGAGGGAGAGGGAGAAGCAGTCTCCCCGCTGAGCAGGGGGAGTCCGATGCGGGACTTGATCCCAGGACCCTGGGATCATGACCTGAGCTGAAGGCAGACGCTTAACCAACTGAGCCACCCAGGTGTCCCTCCCTCAGGAAATCTTTAAGATATTCCCTTTATTTTTGTTTTTTAGCTGTTTGTGATGTACCTAAGTGTGAATTCTTATGTGTGTGTGTTTATCCTGCTTATTTTTATATCTGTGTGATGCTGTTTTTGATCAGTTTAGGAAAAATTTCAGCCAACATGTCCTCATATATTTTTTATTCCCCATTACCTTTCCCCTCTCCTAAGATTACAGTTACATATATATTAGACAACTTAACTCTGTCAACTTGTCATTGACATATATGCTCTTTGTTCTTAAAAAAAAAATTACTGTGCTTTAATTTGTATTCTCTATTGACTTGTTTTCAAGGTCACTGGTATTCTCTTCTGTTGTGTCCAATTTGCTGTTACTACTGTCCAATAATTATTTCATTTTAGTTATTATATTTTTTAGTGTTAGGATTTCCATTGGTTCTTATTTATAGTTTCAGTGTATGAAATGCAGTGTCAATACATGAAATTCTTTCTATATCTCCCCTAGAATTCCCCACCTTTTTGCCATTAAACCCATTTTTCCTACAAATTCTGTAACATATTTATCATTGTTACTTTAAAGTTCTTGTTTGTTTATTCAGTCTGAGGTATTTGGATATTTGTAGTTTTTGTTCCTATTAACTATTTTTTCTTCATTATAGGTCATATTTTTAAGCTTTTTTGCAAATCTAAAAATAATTTATTTTATCTAAAGATTGTAAATTATATTAGATTCTGTACAACACTGTAGATAATTTAGATTCTCTTGTCATTCTGAGGGATGTTGAGCCTTGTACTAGGCTCCTTGGAGTCTCATGCTTGTATTGTTTAAGAATCAGCAAAGAATTTGAGAGAAGTGTATATACAAATTTTGTAGTTCCCCTCCTGTGATTCCTTTCTTTCTGGGATTTTCTCCATTGATTTCCAGTCATTCTGGCAACTCCAAATTCTATCTGCTGACTCCCAAGGCCAGTAAAGTCAGATATGACTTTCTGTTTGAGTTCCATTCTTTGAGTGCAGTGCAGACAAGGAATGCCTTCAGCACAGTCAGGACTAGGGTAAGCCAAGAGAAGCATCTTGGAAACAATATTAGAGGAGGCTTTCACTCTCAGGGTCATGCAAATGCAGGGTTGTGACTTGGGAGCAAGTGACTCCTTACATTTTTTTATCCCAGGCACTTCTCTCTCTCTCTCTTTTTTTTAAAGATTTTATTTATTTATTTGAGAGGGAAAGTGAGTGAGAGAGAGCATGAGAAGAGAGAGGAGCAGAGGGAGAGGGAGAAGCAGACTCCTTGCTGAGCTCGATGTTGGGCTTGGGCTCAATGCGGAGTTTGATCCTAGGACTCCAGAACCATGACCTAAGCCAAAGGCAGACACTAAACTGACTGAGCCACTCATGTGCCCCAGGTACCTCTCTTTCTCATTCCATTCCTTGACCTACCTGACCTTCAGGAAAAATGCTATATAAATTTAAAAATATTTAAAAAAATGGAGAGAGAAAATAATACTCTATCACTATAAAGTAAGGTAAGAAAGGAGACAGAAAGAAATCAAAGAAACATCTCCATTCTGTAATAAAAACCTGCTTTAAGAAACCTATTATACATACATACATATGAATTTAAATATATTATATATATATATAATTTGTTTATATATAAAATCTCCATAAAGAAAAAGAGCTGAGGGAGAGACTGGGCCAGAGATGTCAGCAGATTTGCAACAAAGGAAAGCAGCTGGATGGGTTGGATCTGTTCAGCATATTTGAAACAGCTGAAACCTAAAGGCCTGTAGAAGAAATGCAAATGAGAAGCAAGGTTATCTGAATCACAGAATCTAGAAAAGCAGTAAGTTACCTGGACAGGAAGGAACCAGGGACGTACCTAAAATCAGGGAGTTGGAAGTCTGTATGAAGATTAGTTAAACCCTAGCAGCCCCCACTGCCCTCAAAAACTACTTGCCCACCTTCCCCAACACTCCAGAGGACAGGAGGTCATTTCCATGGAGAAGTTAGAATACCATGTCTTAAGCCAGGGGTTAGGCATTGTATAAAAAGCAGTTGAGGAGAGTGTATTTCAAGAGAAAATAGATGTCTGGTGGGGATATTCTTGGATCTCTTCTGATACTCTTTAGCTAGCAGGCTGGCAGCTAGCCTTATATCTCTCTTGGCGAAGGACTGGAAGATTCTTCTTTGGAGAAACTGGCCCAAGAGAAAAGCCTACAGAAACTAACATTTGGGAGTCCACCAATAAAATGGCCATGACCTGGCCAGATTTATAACAACAATGTGAGACTTAAACCCACTTATCTCAGAAGCTTATGAACCAAATAGAAAAAAAGAGTGAGAGAGATGTGAATTATGTAAGAAACAACTTTGATACATGAAATGTTGTACCTAGTAAACTAGGTAAAGTAGCAAAAATGGACTATTAATGAAATGTGACTCTCAATTAGGCCCTGAGGAAAAAACCTCCATATATTTCCATAAGGCAGAAATTTTATGGACAACATTTTATAGCTCTAAAATAGGAAAATCATAAATCACCAGTAAAAGTACTTCTTGGTTGGAATCAACAGGACTTACTGTGGTTCCTTTAAGCGGCAAAAAAATGTTAGAAGGATAATAGGGAACTTAGAGAATTGCCTACAAGCAGGAGAACCAGGCAAGATGCCATCTTGTGAACTGATTTTTTTGCTGCCCCTAGAATCTCACTGCTACACTTATCCCTGAAGTCTCCTTTGAGACTCTCACCCAATGGAAGCTTACTGCTAAATTGGAGAGGTTGCTGAATGCTAGGTAGCACAAAACAACAGGCATCCCGTTGGGGATAACAACAACAAAGGAAAATAAAAAGAAATGCTTCCTAGTATTCACATTAAAATTTTCTCAAAAATTCTTTAAAATAATTCAAATTAAAGAAGAAATCAGGGGCACCTGTGTACCTCAGTTGGTTAACGGTCTGCCTTCAGCTCAGGTCATGATCTGGGGTCCTGGGATCAAGCCCCATGTCTGGCTCCCTGCTCAGAGGGAAGCCTGCTTCTTTCTCTGCCTCTGTTCCTCCCCCCACCCATGCTCTCTCTCCCTCTCTCAAATAAATAAATAAAATATTAAAAAAGACGAAGAAGAAATCAATGTAGAAATAATAATCTATTTGGGAAGGAATGAAAATGTGAGCAAAATATCAAAATTGCCAAAGTAATAGACTCAAGCTTTTAACAATGTATATATTAGGAAAAAATTGAGGATAAAGCATTTCATTCAACAAAGTAGCAAAATAACCACTGTTTCAATAAGGACAAAAACCTGAAGTTATTATAATCAAGGAAAACAGAAAACATAACCCTTAATAAACAATGGAATATTACTCAGCCATCAAAAAGAATGGAATCTTGTCAATTGCAACAACATGGATGGCGTTGGAGGGTATTATGCTAAGCGAAATGTCAGTCAGAGAAAGCAAATACCATATGATTTCACTCATATGTGGAATTTAAGAAACAACAGCTGAACTTAGGGAAAAGGAAAGAAAAATAAAACAAAAACAGAGAGGGATATAAATCATAAGAGACTTAACTATAGGAAACAAACTGGGGGTTGCTGGAGGGGAGGTTGGTGAGGGGGTGGGGTAACTGGGTGATGGGCATTAAGGAGGGCACTTGAAGTAATGAGCACTGGGTGTTGTATGCAACTGATGAAGCACTAAATTCTGCCTCTGAAACTAATAATACAGTATATGTTCATTAAATTGAATTTAGATAAAAAAGAAAAAAAAGGAAAAAAGCAACAGGCCACCATTCTTAAAAAGAATCTTACCTAATTTGGAAGCGATAGGTAATTCTATTTGAACTGTTCAAATTTAAAAGATGAGAAGTTCATTTTATGTGGCTACAGAAAGTAACTGGACAAGGACAGCATAAAGAAAGCTATAGATCAATTTCACTTTTGAGCATTAATGCAAAAAATAGGAGTAGAGTATGGTATTTTCAAATTAAATACAGTAATGGAATAACAGAATAACCACATTCCAAGCATTGTTTATCCCAAAATTGCAAGAATGTTTCAAGGGCCTATTACTCTAAATTAACATATTAATTGGAAGAACAAACACATTATATTATCTTCTCAATAGATGCCACAAAGAGTTTTGATAATATTCAACAGTCTTTCTTGATTTTAAAAGGCCTCATTAAACTAAGAATAGAAAATAGCTTCCTCATGCTGATAAAATGCTCTATAAAAAAAATTGCTGTATACAACCTAACAATTTTTGAAACATTAGACGCATCCCCTAGAAAGTCAGTGTGGCAGACACTATTGGTTGTCTACTCATTATCCATTCCTCCTTTCTTCTTTGTTAACAAAACATCAATATCCTTTCTGGAGACCAAGATGCCCAGTTATATACTTATTTTCTAAGCTGCTTTTGCTGTTGGGGATTGTCAAAGGATTGAGTGTTGTGCACTCATTTGTACCTAGAAGTTCCTGTATATGCCACAAAGCTTCTTTTGCTTTCTTGATAGAAGGAGGCTTCAAACTGTCCCTACTTGCCATATATATATATATTTGATTGTGGGAAGGAGCCATTTTGCAACCTAACTAAAACCCAACATACTAAGGAGGATGCAGAGAAAACCATAAAGAGCCTGATTCAGTGTTGGCACTTTTCTTGAGCAGTTGTACCATACCAGCAACCTGTGAACTCTTAACTATTGAGGGAGAGAGAAATGTTAGTTGAATTATTCATGACTGACCAAATTTCTTGATGAAGCAGCCAAAGATAAGACAAGAATGCCCATTATAACCAGTATTATTTAGTTGTGTATTGGAGCTTATAGCCAATGTAGGAAGATGAGTGTAATTAAATAAAAACTATAGACAATGGCAATAAGACAATTTTTTTTTTTACCATTAGCAGGCAACATACCTGTCTAGGAAAATCAAGAAAGTCAAATTAAAAACTATTAGAATCAAAGAGAATAATAAAATCGCTGGTTACAATAGCAACATATAATGATCAATAGCTTTCCTAATCAACATTCACAATCTATTGGAAAATATAATGGAGTAAACAGTCCCATTCACAATAGTAACAAAATCCTAAAATACTTAACAGGAAAAGTACAGGATCTATATGAAGACAACAGTAAAACTGTACTGAAGGACAAAATGAAGACAGAGAGCCTAACCATGTTCTTGGATAGAATGACTTAATACTGTAAAGATACCAATTATTGCAAAATTGTTTTGAAAAGTCAATGGAACATCAAGTTCCACAAAAAGACAAAATGGACAAAAAAGGTAAGTATATTTGAAAACAACCTCCAAATGTGAATAAACATACACTACTAAATGGCAGCATATTTTAAAACTATAATAATGAAAGCAATATGGAATTGTCACAGTAATGAATCAACCAACAAACTGAATAGAGTTAGGAAATAGATTCATGTTTATAACAAAGGTGTGTTTGTGTGTGTGCGCACATATGCATGTGTGGTAGCCTCTTCTATGTCTGGAATCAAGGACAATGTGACACTTTGGAGAAGATTTTTTTTTATTTTATTAATGGAAACATCATTTAGGTGAACTACATTAATTATGTAAGTATAAGTGACCCACTGCTCTGGTGGGTATGCAAAGGTACTGCTGAGAATATTGTTAATATATAGGAGGAAAGGTCAGGCCTCTGACCCCTTCCTTTTTGTAGTTCCATGTTGTTATAACCTGTCTGATAACTTGAGATTGTGCCACTCAAATCTATCGGAATCAATATACACCAAGAACCTTAGAGGATGCTTATCAGTAAGGAGGTTTTTTTGTTGGGGGGTGGGGATGAGAAGGTGGAAGGATGGACAAGGTGGTGCTCTGGATTGGCTACTAGATCTCCATAGCACAGCCTGGATTGGCAAAGGATTGGGGAACTCTTTCTCACACCAGTTGAGGCCGGGTCTGAAACCCCCTCAAGACCTACCTCCCTGATGAAGTGCTGTGATTTGGGGGTGAGAGGTGAGCATGTGAGTGGGTGCTAACAGATTGGCAAGCTTGGAAATAAGACAGCTGCCCTACAGCCTTCAAGACATCTGTATCAGTGAGGGCACAAATATGGCAATGAAACAATGGTCACCAGACTCTGAAGGGGTTGATGTCCAAGAGCAATGTCCCAGGGCAGGAACAAAAGCAATGGTACTGGTGAATTGATCAGCCTTTCCAGTGCTCTTACTCTGCCTCTTATTTGGAAGTAGGCTTGATGAAGACCAAACCTCCCCACCAACCCCCCAGGTTTTGTTACAGAATTTAAAGTTAGGAAGGTGAGATACTTTCCAGGAACATACTGGATTTTTTACTAGTAGGACATTTGAGGTATGATGATAAGAGAAATAAATCAGATATGACTATATATGTTTCCCTAATTAATGAAGATATGTACAGTGGTGCAATGGATGAAATCTGTATTTTCTCCTTAAAATTGCAAATGGAATTACAGTATACATGTATTGTTATAAAATTTGATTTCACTCTCTATATATGTTAGACTTTTTCTATATCAGTACACACAGATATATAATCTATTCTTTTTTTAAAAAAATATTTTATTTATTTATTCCAGAGAGAGAGAGAGCAGAGGGAGAGGGACAAGCAGACTCTGCCCTAAGGGCAGAGCCCCATACTGGGCTCAATCTCAGAACTCTGAGATCATGTCCTGAGCCAAAACCAAGAGTTAGGTGCTTAACTGACTGAGCCACCCAGGTGCCCCTAAACTATTCTTTTTTTTTTTTTAAGACTTTATTTATTTTTGTGAGAGAGAGAGAGAGCACGAATGGGGTAGGGGGAGGAAGGGGCAGAGGGGAAAAGCCGACTCCCTGCTAAGCAGGGAGCCTGATGCGGGACTCCATCCCAGGACCCTGGGATCATGCCTGAGCCAAAGGCAGATGCTTAACAAACAGAGCCACCTAGGCAACCCTAATCTATTCTTTCAAAGTGTTTTCTAAGATCTTATTATAGGGATA
The DNA here is from genome assembly GCF_002201575.2 of Neomonachus schauinslandi. Taxonomy (NCBI): domain Eukaryota; kingdom Metazoa; phylum Chordata; class Mammalia; order Carnivora; family Phocidae; genus Neomonachus; species Neomonachus schauinslandi. The sequence continues at coordinate 45,501,776 of NC_058404.1, forward strand.
TGCAAAAATGTATCTTTTGGCCCACTATTGATTAACATGAAATTTTTTGTAGACTTTTGCTTTTACAAAAATGCAGCAGAGAATATCCTTGTCTATGTATCTTTGTGCCATTGCGTAATTTTATCTGCAGATGAATTCCTAGAATTAAAACTGCTAGATCCAAGTGTACATAAAAAAAATATTTGAAGCTACTGTCAAATTGCAAATTTTGTTTCAGTTTATAGTCACCAGAACAATGTTTGAGTGGACCTGTTTCCCTAATGTCAAACATTGAGTAGTCTCAATCACATCTTGCCAGTCTGATATATGGAAAGCTGTATCTCTGTCACTTTATTTTGAATTTCTTAAAACATGAGAGGCTGGGAATATTTTCAAATTTGTTGGTCATTTGTATAAAGAAAGATTGCCTGAAGTATTCTTTGAGCTGAATATTGAGCTAGTGTTAATATTACCTTTCAAAATATCTTTTTATTTCATTTCACTGATATATTTTTTCCCCATTTTATTTTTAACTTTTCTGTGTCATTCTGTTTTATGTATTTCTTTTGGAAATAATGAACTAGTTAACCTAATATATTCTTTATTTTTAATAGATAAATTGAACTTAATCATATTTATTGTAACTTCTGATCTGCTTGGCCCTTTTCAGGGCATATTATGTTATTTTACTTTATTTTACTTCTGTATGTTGAAATTTTTAAATTTAATGTCCTCTCCCACCCCCCTTTTTATTATTACTAAGTTAAATAGATTTTTTTTTTGTTCCTAAGTGGTTTAGGAACTATATATCTCATGTATTATATTCTAGTACTAGTTATACTTAATTTTAAACAGATCCATTTAAATTATCTATCAAAATAAAGAATTGTTGTATTCATTGCCTTTCTCTTTTGAACAAGATATGATCTTAGCTTGTTTTAACTTCCTTTCTTTGCTTATCACCCACTCTTTTCTCAAAAACTATGGGTTTTGCTGAAATAATCTGAAATTTTAGCCTCAGGTTGCTATTTTTTATTATTATTATTAAATGTGTTTTATATGCACCACTTCTATTTGTATATATATATATATTTCTAATAAGAGCAGTTAACTTTGCAGATATCATCAACATTTGTTTAGATTTACTCTAAGCTTTGCCTGTTTATAACTTATCACTATTTCTGCTATGGCATGTTTTCTCTCTTCTTGGAGTATTGCTCAGATTCAATTTTGCTTGTTTGGTATACTTCTTCAAGGATTTTTCCCAGAAATGTATTTAGATAATGTTCTTTTGAGTTTTTATATACCTAAAAATATCTTTATTTTTTCCCTCACATGGCAAAAGAATCAAATTTTCCTGTTTATAGCTTTTAAATGTCACAATCCTTGCACTGAGTGTTGAGGAACAAGTTTGAATTCCAGTCTCCAAGTCAATGGAGAGAGAAGGGGACATTCCAGATGGAGGAAATGGCATTTTGAGAAATTTTAGGACACTAATTTTCATTAGTTTTCTTTTTGGATATGAAGCATAAAGAAAAGGGATATATTGAAAATAAGGATGTAGTTAAGGAAGAAAACAAATGGAGTGCTTCGGGAAGTAGAAGAAAACCATAAATGTAATATTTTATGATATTATTTTACAGTTGAGGAAATTGGTAGAAGCAGTAAGATCTTTTTTTTTTTCAAGATTTTATTTTTTTATTTATTTGACAGAGAGAGGGAGAGACAGCTAGAGAGGGAACACAAGCAGGGGGAGTGGGAGAGGGAGAAGCAGACTCCCTGCTGAGCAGAGAGCCCGATGCGGGGCTCGATCCCAGGACCCCGGGATCATGACCTGAGCCAAAGGCAGAGGCTTAACGACTGAGCCACCCAGGTGCCCCGAAGCAGTAAGATCTTATAATAACAAGCCAACAGGACACCTGAGTGGTTCAGTTAGTCAGTTAAATGTCTGCCTTTGGCTCAGGTCATGATCCAAGGGTCCTGGAATTGAGTCCCGCGTGGGGCTCCCTGCTCAGCCGGGAGCCTGCTTCTCCCTCTGTCTGCGGCTTGCCCTGCTTGTGCTCTCTCTCCCTCTCTCTATCTCTCTGACAAATAAATATAAATAAATAAATAAATAAATAAATAAATAAATAAATAAATAAAATCTTAATAATAATAATAACAAGACAAAATTATATAAATAAGAAGCCGGGATCAAAGAGAAGCACAAAAAGGAGTTCAAGAGATCAAAAAAAGAGTAAGAAAGATTTAAACTTATAAAGATAGATAGATGGATAGATGATAGAGGATAGATAGATAAAGAATTGAATTTGGCTAGCAAGAATTAATTGGTGGCTCAAAGAAGACAGTGAACATGAAAGCTGTAGAATGTTTATCTGAGGAACTTGGTTTAAGGGGAAGAGAGGTCTAGGCTAGCAGTTGAATATTAACCTTCACACAGAAATGGAGAAATGGCTGTGATTGTCCTTTTCCCCTCAATATGCAGGCGATGAGTCTGGGAATATGAAGAGGTCTAACATTGTACTCTATTTACTTTTCCAAGCCATTGTTCCTTCTTTTGACCTAAACTTAAAATATGATTTTATTTCTCTTTATCTGGTGATTTTCCATGTTTTCCACATATAAGTTCTATTATTTGGGAAATATTCCTGACTGGAGCACCAGTTACAGTGGTAACATAGGACTGACCGCTGACACAGGCCTCTTTTGCTCTTTCTACAGGCCACATGCATTTATTTCTAGAGTAAAATAATTACTGAAAATGGAAGACTCTTCTCAATAAATTTCCTGTGACATTCTTCATGCGACCTCGGTTTACCTCCAAGTGAGAAATTTCAAGTAAGAATTCCACAGAGACTGGGTTTAACATAGCTCAGATTATCTGTCCTTGGTAGTGGAAAATATTTTCTCTCTATTTGGATGCTTGGATTCAGCCCCATGGGTTTTCTCTTAGATGAAGCAAGGACATCAGGCTTAGTTACAGCTGGGGTCTCCCCAGCTGCTGGCTTAGCTTATCTAAAATTGCTCAGGGATAGAATAAATGTCATTGAGATGGTAAAAGCCAAGAGGTCCATCAGTAACACTGTGAGTTTTCTATTTGGTTTTATGTACCAGGATTACAAAACGATTAAGCTATCTTAAGTAAACTTTTTTTTCTCTATTTGCAAAGAAGAACCAAATGGAGCTAATAATTCCAAGAACAGGTATTCCAATTTTGACGTTTACTCCATGAGACAGAGTTTGATGTAACCTCTTCTCTCCCCACCACCTCCTACTCCCCTGGCACAAATAGCCTGTAACTGACCAAACAGGGAGGTGATCTTGGAAACATTCTCTCTTCTGTCCTAGGGTAACATTTCTCAGTGGGTAGATATCCCTCTCATCTCCCCATCTCCACCCCCCTTTTTAAAGCAGTATAAATGCAAATGGGTTGAGTGATTTACAGCTGCCCTCACTCATAAAGCTGGAGAAAATTGCTTTTATACAGAGATGATTCCGGCTAGTGCACTTAGATATTTTTTTGATTTTTCTGTAAGCAGGCAGTGCTGACCAGGGAGAGGGGGCGGGTATAATCCTTCATTAACTTGACAGCAGAAAAACACTTGACAATGTCACAGTGTCCCAACTCTGGGTAGTGTGTGAAAGGTGACCCTGTCTCATTTCAGAACAGGGAATAGAAGAAAGTGTCCTTTTTTCCTGAACCAAAGCTGGAAGGAAAGGAAACCTTTATTTCTCTCTTACTCTCTATCAGGAACTGTATTTTATTTGTCATTAGTTATTTGATGCTCTATAAAGTAGGTGATTATATTCTCAATTTTATAGATGAAGAAACTGAGGCTCAAGAAATTTAAGATACAGTTCTTTCTAAGGCCACATGGCAGTACTCTGCAACAACCTAGTCCTGCAAAATAGTGAACCTGATCATCTAACTGGTTGACTCCTTTGGAAGAAGGAAGTGCTGAACTCATTCAGACCAGGTGATGATAATGTTCACTTGTTCCAAAAATGATTCAAGATAAGTTTTAAGCCTCTCCCACTTTAGAAAGCACAGGGTAAACATTCCTATAGGCCAGTGGGCTTCAGATGTTTTATAGAAACACACTTTATATTGTAACTATTACTACACGCATACATACTGTTTTTCAAAATTGTTTATTTCATTAGAAAATGCTGGTTGGTTGATTTCATGATCACTTATATGATGTCTTCCCATCCAAAAAATCGCTCCTTAAACCACAAAAATGAAAAAAAAGTTCAACCCCTATTCTCATCTATATTTTAAATTATTCTCCAACTTTCTCTAACCTACCAATACTTCTCATTTTAAGATATAACTGCTCAATCTACTTTTTCCTTCAGACTACTCTGCTCATTGGAGAGCTCTGAACATCAAAGGTATATTTGGTAAAAGTTAAGTCTTGGAATTCCCTAAAGAAAGACTTGTACTTGACCTCTCAGAGCCATATATTAAATCTTAATAAAAAGTACAGGCAAGGCACCTGGGTGGCTCATTCAGTTAAGCATCCACCTGACTCTTGGTTTCAGGTCAAGTCATAGGCTCAGGGTCCAGGGATTGAGCCCTGCTTTGGGGTCTGCATTGAGGCTCCATGCTTAGTGCAGAGTCTGCTTGAGATTCTTTCTCCCTCTGCCCCCCTCCCCGCCTCTCTTAAATAAATAAACAAATAAATAAACAAAATCTTAAAAAAAAAATAAGTATAGGCAATTGATTTGTTTTAACTTTGTGGATTCCTCATCTCAGGGTCTTAAACCACATAGCATACTCTGATCTCTTGCTTGAAGATGTCATGGAATTTAAACTGGACAATACCTGATGAATGCTCTGCATTGGTGGACAGGCCTGAAAGTGGAACAGAAACTAGTAACTTGCTTCATAGTAGTCTTTGGCACTGCCCTCACTATTCTGTTTCTTTAGTTTGTAGGTAAAAATCATAATTAAGTATAGAGGTGAACTCTAAGACAGAAATTGTCTTGTATAAATGTTAGTATAAATATGTGTCATTCTTTGCTCAACTTGTGTCTCAGACCAAGTTCTAGAACCAAAAAAATTTAAAGGCTTGCTGGTGGTGGTGGCTTCAGGGGTCCCTGGGGCTACTCATTAGTGGCATCTCTTTGGAAAGCCAGCAAAAGGAAGCAGAGATGCTATATGCCTCAGTGGTGAGGGTCGTATCAGGCTCCAATATGAATGTTTTTGCTTCTTTTCATGGAATTCCATGTATCTTATGAATTCTACAAATAAATATGTATTTATAAATATATTGAGGATTTAGCTTTTAGAAGCAGAAGAAAGAGAAGGGTCTTAATTCTAATTAATGTTTAATAAGAAAAGTGAGGTGTGAGTTGAGATTTGCTTTCCTTAGGTTTCTGCCTAAAATAAATGTCTGAAGAAGCTCACTAATACTTTTTTTCTTTTTTTTCTGTGGTTCTCAAGATTTCCTGAGCTGCCATCCCCTCAGTCCATCCAAGTACTTATGAATCCATTGATTAATTTTATTTACCTAATACTTCTGGATACTAGATATTATGCTAGATGCTGCCTAGAAAAGATGCTTTGAATACAGTGTCTTCCTATAAGTAATGTAGAGTCTAGGAGACATGAAAATAACTTTATTATTCAAAGTAGTACTTGAATAAGCAAAAATCTATAAGAAAAAATATAGGGAAAGGAGGACCCAGCAAACTTCCCAGAGATTCGCTACCTGTATGGGGACAGGTAATGTTTATCTGCCTGCACAATTTCTAGGCCTGTAGAGTGCAGGAATAGGATAAATCCAAGCTGTTGTTAGTCTTCCAAGACTGGGACAATTGGAGGAGTTTAATCACTGAAACTAATCAGGGAGAATTCAAGGCAAATAGCCCTGTGCTTTCAAGTGTAATGCAGACCCAAACTAGACGACTTTATTATCACACAATCATGCAGGCTATTTCAAAAGCTATCAGTTGTCTTGTTGTGGAAAACTTCTTCCTAAAACACAGCAATTCATAGAATAAATAGATCTTTTAATCTTTCATCTCCATTTTTACCTGGACCAGAGAAACATACTCAGACTTGAATGGCTTCTTCCTCAATTGGTTTCTTACACACTCCAAACCTAAATTTCTTAAACAATAATCTACAAAAGCATGGATTTCTACTGCAATCTATTTTGCTTTGTTGCCTTGGAAGTAGATTAATTTCTCATGTAGGTAAAAGTTTTCTTAAAACTAATTTCTCTTTTTGAATTGATAGAGATAAATAGGTTGGAAAACTACAATGCCATATGTAGAGGCATTCCAGTTCAAGAATTTATTGAACTTTACTAAAAATTTCATTGAATATGAGCCCACCAAGGATGCTCTGCTCATTGATATATCTCAAACATCTAGAACCTTGGCTGACATAGAATAGGTGTTCAATAAATTCTGTTAATAGATAATAAAAGATAAGTTCTTGAATCTTCAGAAATCTACTTTGATCTTCTTCAGGGGCATGACAAAATCTAATCTAGATTTACAATTGAAGTTGTTCATACAGTGGGTATTTATGGAGTACCTTATATGTGTGCATTCCATACTATATATATAAAAAAAAGAATGTAGTAAGGAAAGGCATTGAGATGGTCCTTGGGTAAAAAATATAGAATAAAAAAATTTCACATCTCTTAGATTACTTTCTTCTACTTTTTTACAGAATAAATGCCCTGTTGCTTATTACCCTTTCTCTAGCTCTCCTTGCCTTGTTTTTCCTCGTTTAAAGAAGATACAGCTCAGTTATTCACACCATAGTTTGAAATTAAATAAAAAGGATGATGAATGGGAATGTCGACCTAAGTAGATCTAAATAAGTATGTGTTTCTTTAGGGCAAAATTTCTCAGCTTTGGCACTACTGACATTTTGGACCTGATAAATATGTTGTGGGGTCTGTCCTACACATAGTAGGATATTTAGCTCCATCTCTGGCCTTTACCTACTAGACACCAGCAGCACTTCTATGCTCCCCATGCCTTCTTATCCTGTTGTGACATTTCAAAATGTCTCCAGATATTACAAAGGTCTCCTGGGGAGAGGAAGCAAAATATCCTCCTAGCTAAAGACCACTGCTTTAGAGAAATGTTTGGTTTCTCCAAGGACATTCAAGGTGTTTCCTGCTAAAGGAATTTCAAGAACCTGCAATAGATATAGTAGGCAGGCACTTGTTAGGAGCTCCTTTGGAATGCTTTTAAGGTGACTGCTGAATTTATCTTTTAGAACAGCTCTAGTTCAGACTCTTGTGCTCTTTGGCCTGGGGTGGAAGTTGAGTAAATCAAGCCTCTATGGGCTAAGGACTCTCTTTTTAATTAATTAATTAATTAATTAATTAATTAATTATTTTATTACATTCAGTTAGCCACCATATAGTACATCATTAATTTTTGATGTAGTGTTCAATGATTCAATAGTTGCATATAATACCCAGTGGTCATTACAGCACGTGCCCTCCTTAATACCCATCACCCCGTTACCCCATCCTCCCAACTCCCTCACCTCTGAAACCCTCAGTTTGTTTCCTGCAGTCCATAGTCTCTCACGGTTTGTCTCCCTCTCTGATTTTCCCCCTTTCAATTTTCCCTCCCTTTCCCTGTGGTCTTCTGTGCTATTCCTTATGTTCCACATATGAGTGAAACCATATGATAACTGTCTTTCTCTGCTTGACTTATTTCACTTAGCATAATCCCTTCCAGTTCCATCCATGTCAATGCAAATGGTGGGTATTCATCCTTTCTGATGACTGAGTAATATTTCATTGTATATATGTACCATTTCTTCTTTATCCATTCATCTGTTGAAGGGTATTTCAACTCCTTCCACAGTTTGGCTATTGTGGACATTGCTGCTATGAACATTGGTGTGCATGTGCCCCTTCTTTTCACTACATCTGTATCCTTGGGGTAAATACCTAGTAGTGCAATTGCTGGGTCTTAGGGTAGCTCTACTTTTAACTTTTAGAGGAACCTCCATACTGTTTTCCAATGTGGTTGTACCAGCTTGCATTCCCACCAAGAGTGTAAGAGGGTTCCCCTTTCTCTACGTCCTCACCAACATTTGTTGTTTCTTGCCTTGTTAATTTTTGCCATTCTAACTGGTGTAGGGTGGTATCTCAGCATGGTTTTGATTTGAATTTCCCTGATGGCTAATGATAATGAACATTTTTTCATGTGTCTGTTAGCCATTTGTATGTCTTCTTTGGAGAAGTGTCTGTTCATGTTGTCTGCCCATTTTTTGACTGGATTTTTTTTTTCTTTGGGGTGTTGAGTTTGAGAAGTTCTTTATAGATCTTGGATACTAGCCCTTTATCTCTAGTGTCATTTGCAAATATCTTCCCCCATTCCATGGGTTGCCTCTTAATTTTGTTGACTGTTTTCCTTTGCTATGCAGAAGCTTTTTATCTTGATGAAGTCCTAAAAGTTCATTTTTGCTTTTGTTTCCCTTGCCTCACATCCCTGGAGATGTGACTTGAAAGAAGTTGCTGTGGCCGATGTCAGAGAGGTTACTGCCTATGTTCTCCTCTAGGATTTTGATGGATTCCTGTCTCACATTTAGGTCTTTCATCCATTTTGAGTTTATCTTTGTGTATGGTGTAAGAGAATGGTCCAGTTGCATTCTTCTGCATGTGGCTGTCCAATTTTCCCAGCACTATTTATTGAAGAGACTTTTTTCCATTGCATATTTTTTCTTGCTTTGTTGAAGATTATTTGACCATAGAATTGAGGGTCCATATCTGGGCTCTCTATTCTGCTCCACTGGTCTATATGTCTGTTTTTGTGCCAGTACCATGCTGTCTTGATGATCATTGCTTTGTAATATAGCTTGAAATCAGGCAACATGATGCCCCCAGCTTTGCTTTTCTTTTTCAACATTCACTTGGAGATTTGGGGTCTTTTCTGGTTCCAATCAAATTTTAGGATTGTTTGTTCCAGCTCTTTGAAAAATGCTAATGGTATTTTAATAGGGATGGCATTGAAAGTGTAGATTGCTCTAGGCAACATAGACATTTTAACAATATTTGTTCTTCCAATCCATGAGCATGGAATATTTTTCCATCTTTTTGTTTCTTCCTTAATTTCTTTCATAAGTGTTCTGTAGTTTCTAGAATATAAATCCTTTACCTTTTTGGTTAGGTTTATTCCTAGGTACCTTATGATTTTTGGTGCTATTGTAAATGAAATTGATTCCTTAATTTCTTTTTCTACAGTTACATTGTTAGTGTATAAATAAGCAACTGATTTCTGTGCATTGATTTTATATCCTGTCACAATGCTAAATTGCTGTATGAGTTCTAGTAATTTGGGGGTGGGGTCTTTTGGGTTTTCCACATAAAGTATCATGCTAAGGACTCTTTTTGATTGAATATATGGCACTAGACCTGGCCTCATCCACATCCTCAGTGTCCTTGCTCCATTTTTAGAATTATTGGGACATAACCTTTTCCTATACTTAATAATGACATGATGGTCTGGTTATGATATCATGATAATTACAATAATAGCAACTACATTAATGAGTGCTTTATGTGTGCAGTCACTGTGTAAATGCTTTATATAAAATAACATACTTAATCCTTTTAGCAACCTTCTGTGATGGATGAGGATAACTCTGTAGCAGGCAGGGAAGATTTATTAATACCTGATAGTCATCATTTATTAATACCTGATTGCAGGAAAAAAATCTTCCTGAACAGTTGATATGGGCACAATACTCTGGGAAATGAAAGGAATTATATCACATGCTGGCTGTCTTTAGATAGTTGCTGAAATGGTTTATTGTGTCATTCATCCTCTTGCTTTGTAACTATTTTTATATATGCCTGTCTCTTTCCACTAGACTCTTAAACCACTTGTGAAGGTCTGACTTCTTGCTTTTGGTATCCCTAGCACTTACCACATAACAAGTACTTCAATGTGTATTGAATGCATACAGGAATGGGTAAGTGGGTAGAGGGGGTGCTGTGTTAAAGACAATAACACAAGTGAAGGAAGTTCTGCTGGCTTACCATTTCCAAATTATTTGTTTCAGACTTCAGACTCTTAAAAAGTACTCTCTTCCCTACCTCTTGTTGTGGGAATAGAAAGTTCTTAAACGCTACTTTATAGTGCCATCCTTGTGGGTCAGAGAGAAAGAAAGAGTGGCATTTCTGCATTGCCCATTATGTGTTATGCACATTCGCAGATGTTACCTCATTTTGTCCTTGCCTGGACCCAGATAGGTGGGCATTAATTCCATTGGTTTGAAGATTAAACAACTAAGGCTCAAAGAAGCTGTTACATTTCTTTTGTTTCAGATTGATCAGTCACTTTACAGGGGATATCAGTTGGACTGAATTCTTTATTTATGGTCCAAGATGCACATTCATCTGACCTTCACCCTCCCCCTGGAAAACTCTGTCATATAAAATGACTGTGCACTCCAATGTGAGGACAAGATTTTATTATTGCCTTTTCTTTGACATATTGTGGAATCCTTGTGTCTCATTTTTCTTGTCCTTAAAACATGAACATTACTCATTTCTGCCATCAGACCATGTCAGTGAGTACTTTGAAATCCTTAAATGAAAGACCTTACATAAACAACAAAGATGGTATTCCAGTGACAGTAAACAATAGAAAGCGAGTAACTTGGGGCTAAAGTGTCAAGTTTAATTCTTTGAATTCTTTTATCTCCAAGCAGAGCCAGAGTGGGTACATCTTTCCTAAAGCTTCCCAAGAACCACACAGTAAAGAGTTGGGAATTCTGTTTAGTTCTGCTAAAGATAAAGAGTTAACTGAATCACACCAGGATTCCAGCCCATGGCTCCAAGGAGTCTAGGTACATCAAACCAGATGTTCAGACCACTGAGCCATGCCCTACAGCTGTCCCAAGGAAACATTTTTAGACTAAGAATGAACATCTTACTTGTCATCATTGAGCCGCATGTAGCTTCCAGCAAAGTGAAGGCTGGTACTACTTTTAATTTGTTTTGCTATTGTTAAACTGTGTTCATTCTTGTGGTCTATTTCATTTGTGTGTGAGAAAGGCTTAAACAAAACCCCACATATTTGCACTCTATGCCTCTTTTAGTATTTTCTTGGGGACAGTCTTAACTGAGGACAATTGGAGATTTGCCCATTGGTCAGTCGAGTCATGAGACTGTTGTCTTGTTTTCCAATAGGAGGATAAGGCTCAGCAACTGCTTCCTTCTGACAACTGCCAATATGTAGAAATTTCTGGCCTCGGGTTTTGGGTGTTATCTTCAATTTTGTAGAGAATATTATTTTGGCCCTTTACTATTCTGGAACACCTCTACCTTCTGCTTTTTCATCCTATATGCTGATTGGGACTTTACCAGTATGAAGATGGAACAGCTGGAGTGCAGCATTAATAAAGGCAGGAAAAACATCTGGATTAATTTATCTTTTGGACATCTGCCTCTTCCCTTGTCTCTAATCCAGCTGCACGAGTTCTGGGTACCAGGTTAGAGAATAGAATGTCCTAGGACATTGGTGTCTAAGATATTTTCCTTCATGATATCAGGAAAGATGAAATCATTTGAGAAGCATTTTTTTCCTTCTTTCAACTAGCAACTGTGCAATAGAAATTAGGTTAAGTTCCAAACCAGTATTAGTAAAGCTGATGCCCAAAAACATAAATGGGTTAAGTATTATTTCTTCCCCACCCCCTTTGATGGCAGTTTTGACAATGGAAACATTGTTACCTTAGAAATATGCACCGTTGCGTAAAAGACTTTTTATCTTGGGACCAAAATAAATGCTTTCGTGGTTATAAATACACTAAAAGAAACCTCAAGAAAACCTGGAGCAAATTAGTCAATTGATGTCAAAATGACAGAGGCTGGTGTATTTGTCTTCTTACTGCCACAGCCTGGCTACAGCCTTCCGAGTTCCTTTCTAATAGTTTCCTTCCACTTAATTTACAATATTCGCTATATTTTTATTTTTGGATGTTAAGTATTGTTTACTTTTATGCTGGAAGACTGGCTGGTTGATGATTTTTGCCCCAAAATGATGTAAAGAGAGGAAATATACCACTGTACTTTAAATCCTCTCCAAAGGAGGATACAGTTTTAATAATATGCACTTAAAAATTGTCACAACCTCTGCTTATAAATCTATGTTTTGCAGTATGTTGCATCTTTTGATAGCCCTCATCTGATACCAGTTCACTGAAGGCACATTTTTGCTTGTATTCAAGATCCAGGAAACCACCTTCCATTTTGAAATTGGGTGACACTGAAATACTTTCCCCTTGCTTGCTCATCTGAAATTAAAGCTTTAGAAGTCACTGATGGCCTGACAGTGCCCACGTGGGACAGTTAATAACTGAAGACAAATATCTCTAGGGAATGTATTCCCAAAACAACTTGATTTAAGCCAAACTTTTTGAGAGATGGCATGGGTACTGTTATGCCACATGAGTCCACCATCATATTTTCCTGGTCTTTTGCCTGAATACATGTCTCACTCTGCCTCCCACTGTTCTTATATTCTTTATCCAGACTATCCTGAAACATGTGGCCTTTCTGTAAGTCTTACGATGTGGAAACATACAAACACCAGAAACCTTAGAAGTAATCAATTATGGGCAATGATAAATTTCAATAAAATAAACATGAGAGCTTAATAAACAAATTTCACTCCCAACTTCATTTCTCTACCTCTTTTCTCTTTCTTTAAACATTTTGTGTGTGTTGTGGGGATGTTGGGGGTATTGATGCTTACAAGAATCTGAAATATGCCATTATTTTAGTATGGCTATTCAGAGTGAAAGAATGAAGATAACTTGTTGGGGGTGTATGATTTTTCAATAGTGTCATTAACTGACATTTGTATTCATTAGGGCCTTAGCAATAAGCTTACCCCTTAGGTTTCCTTATAAGTATTAATAAAATCTTTATTATAGTCTTCTCTGAGCTATTTTGGTATGTAAAGAGCAATTTAATAAGACCCACCAGTGTTATATGAGCTTATGCTCACAGATGTACTTCAGCATGATCTGATGGAGATAGAAGTTGAATTAGGAGTTACAGCTCGATTCTTTTTGCCTCTATCCACACATTCAAAAAATGTTTAATGAAAAGATAGCCCTCTGTGGCAGTATCTTAGAGAAAGTTATTATGTATACTGAAGAATCATGGAGAAACTATCAAGTCTCTAAGTCTTGCATGACCTGTGGGACATGCAAAAAAATGCAAACAAACAAAACTAGGAGAGGGTGACATGAGATTCAAAATATTAACAATCTTTCTGTCAGGTGTTTCTGAATGAATTTGGGGAGATAGAAAGAAAAACACAAATATAAAAGAAAATATAGGGGAAAAATTCTAGAATTCTTTTTATATCATGGAATTACATTGTTGATCAAAAGTAATTAAGAGATCAAGGTCCTGATCTTAGGTTTGATGATCTACCTATCCACTGAAAGATAAAAAGTTTTAAGAGACTTTAATCTCTGAATGTGAAGAAGGTTTAGACACAAGCTTTTGGACATGGAAAGAAAAATAGTTCTATTAATTTATATGAATTTGTGTTTGTTATTGCTGGTCTCAAATATATGTCTATATTTAATATAGTCTTTCTTCTCTCCAAAAAAGTTGTCCTTTAAATTGAGAGTACATTTAAAAAAATAAATATTTTATGTAAACTCTGAGATGTAATAATGACCAAAGTGCTTGTTGTCATGAATTTAATCTTCTCATCAGAGAAGACAAGAAAGAAAAAGCTTTGTCTTCATTAAGCTTATTTTATGAGCTTAGTAAGTAATAAAAAAAATCCAGAAATGAAATGATTTCATTTGGTAAGGCATACTGTGGAATAAATCAACTTGGCTGTCAAGTAAATTCTTTTATCTCCCTGAGCTTCAGCCTCCTCCTCTGTAGAAATGAAAGTGTTGATTTACCTGTTCTTTAAGTGCACTTCCAGCTGTGACAGAATCTGTTGGATATGTATATCAGTAAAATACATAACCACATATAAATTAAGAGAGGTATACAATCATCATTAGTATACTAGGTGTAGGTAAAGGGGCAGAAGATGGACAGTCGTCACTGAAATGTGTTTGTGGGTTGATAACCATCATGACTTCTGCTCCCTAGGTTTGAGGAGATGCTGGAAACTCAGAGATGGTTAGCATAGCTGGCCAAAGTTTGACAAGTTGATAGAGAGAGACCAGATGTTATAGAATGAATGTGTGTGCCCCCCCTCGTTCATATATAAAGCCCTATCCCCCATGTGATGGTATTTGGGGGTGGGGTCTTTGAGAGGTAATTAAGTTTAGATGAGGTCATGAGAGTGGGACCTTCATGATAGGATTCCTGGCTTTAAGAGAAAAGGAAGAAAGACTAGAGCTCTATCTCTCCACTTGCAGGTGGAGGAAAGGCCATGTAAGCACATGATGAGAAGGTGGTTGTCTACAAGCCAGAAAGCCCACCCTCACCGAGAATGGGAATCTGTCAGCACCTTGATCTTGGGCCTCCCAGACTCCAGAACTGTGAGAAATAATTATCTGTTTGTTTAAGCCACCTGTCTGTAGTATTTTGTTAAAACAGCCCAAGTAGACTAAGACAGCAGGTAACCATGTCAAACAGGCTAAACAACTAAACAGGAAGGGTTAGAGGCAGCAGGAGTGTGGAGGAATAAGGACCAGACTCAGAGGACCCCAAACCCAGGCCTGCACCCTCCAGTTGTGTAACTTTAGAATAGTAACTTGACTTCTGCAGGCCACAGCCTCTTCATTTATTAAATGAAGATAGTAATATCTAATTTACAACATTGTTGTAGGATTCGAGATATGTATATAAATAGATGGAAACATGAAACACAGAACTTTTTTTTCTTCTTTAGGTAAGAACTTACTGAAAGGCAATAGTCGGTACGATTCATCAGCAGAAATCACTTACTTCTGAGGCAGAGTGGTGTAATCAAAAGAACACTAGTTTAGTGGTCAGGTCTTGGTTTGAAACTTGATTCTTTCTTTCTAGCTCTCTATAAACCTGGGTATATCACTTCTCTGAATCTCAGTTTATTCTCATGCAAATAGCTTTTTCCTTACTTTCTTCCTTCCTTCCCCCTGATTCCCTCCCTTCTTCCCTCCCTCCTTCCCTTCCTTTACAATTTATGAAGCATTAACATCTTTTGATAAGTTGAAATGACTTCAGGGTTGTCTTTAGGTAACACCATTTTCACTCGAGAATTCTGATGTGTCTCCTTGAGTTAAGTCATAATCACACCCCAGAAACTACACATAACCATAGGCAGAGCTATGGAGCTGGGGAAGCCATGTGCCTATTGTGTCTCCCAGGATGGCAGTCTCAGCTGGTGATGACAAGCAGGTAATAAACATTCTCTGCTGTCCACTGTGATGGATCCCCAAACACAAACATAATAAGCAAGACATGGTTGCTGCCCTCAAGAAGCTTACAGATCAGTGAAGGAAATTAATAAAATAACAACTAAGTAGAGTGTAATCTAATAGAAGGCACAAGTGAAAACAAGTCCCATGAAAGATTAGAGAGCCTGAGGGATGCTGGAAAGACTTCTCAGAAGAAAATACATTTAACTGGACCTTAAAGAGAACTGCTAACTAATGTACATAGCTATAATGTACAAATTCTAATATCCTAATATTTTAATATGATAATGACTCTATTCCAAGCTCTGTTCTAATTAATTCTACTAACTAAAGTGATGCTTCTATCTCCATTTTATAGATGAGGCAACAAGAGGTTAAAAACTTGTCCAAGGTCACTAGCTAATAATTTATAAAGTTGGGCTGGAATTTCTGTGGTCTGGCCCCAGAGCCCTTGTGCTTGAACGCTTTAATGCACTGGCCCCATTGGGAGGGTAAGAAGAACATTTCTAAGCAGAGAGCAGCATAAGCAAAATCACAGCTGGGTGAAAATTCTTGGTGTATTTAGTGAATAGATGGGGAAAAAAAAGGACAAAGGGAAAATGGGAGGGGGATATAGGTAGGAAGCTGATTTAGAGAGAGTTGTGGCAGTTTTATATGCCATGATAAGGAGTATTAATTTATCTTGTAGACTGTAAGTAGACAACGGGTTCAAGCAAACAGTGAAGGGAGCAAAAAGAGAACTCTGAAAGAAGCTCAACCCCAAACGCAAACCCTTCAAATAAAGTGGCCTCACAATAAAACCAGGCATAGTGATTTTCTTCTGCAAAAGGAATTAATGATAGGAAATATGAGAAGGCCACTGTTAGGTATGGAACATTATTATGCTCTTTAATTTAATTCAAATGTTTTATCTAGGTTACAGTCTGCATTTTAATATGCTCAACCCTGGTCCACTGGTGTGAAAAAAGAAAATATCATAACTGAACTTCTTATTAATGTTTTATTTTTAAATTAAGAAATCAAGCTTTTTAAATATTGATTGTACAAAGAGATGTAGTGTATGCATACTTTATGAATAAATAGACATATTGGAGTGTATACTCAAATTCCTTTTTATTGAGGGTTATGTGAAAATAAAATTTGGAGATAGGATTGCTCTAGGTAAGTTGTTCTTACCCTATTTGAGATCATTGACCCATTTTAGAATCTCATAATGTCTCTAAATCCTTTGCCAAAATATTGCACATTTTATGCATTTTTATATGTTTGAAATACAGCATAATAAATTAGAAAGAGAGAAAGCATACACATTTAAATATAGTTTATGAAATTTCAGGAAGTTTATAGATGATCTGAAGCCAAAATAATGAATGTTAGATTTGTGGTAAAAGAAGTTGGGGGAGGAGAAAATAAAGACATTAAAGAAATATTTAGAACATAACCAGAGATTTGGTAATAATTGGATTTTATCAGTGACAAAAAGAAATAGTTGTAGTTGCTCTCAAGCTTCTCCTTTGAGCGTATGTGGAAATGAAATATCATATTATTATATTACAAAAGAGAAGCATGTTTCTGGGGGAAACAATGAATTGAGTTTGGGACATTTTGACCTTCAGCTTTATTGTAGAGCATGAGTGAGAATGAAGGAAACCAGTAGGAGTGAAAGGTCTGAGATTCTGTAAAACAGTGAATTTGGAGCTACATATTTGAAAGCCAATTGTATATATATGACAAAACCTTGGACAAGGATGGGATTCCCCAAGAGGATGTATAAAGTGAGAAATGATGTTCTGGAAAATAACTTAATGACAACCCATTTTTAAGGGTAGGTCAGGAAGGAGGAGCCAGTGTAAAAGACTGAGAAGGACACTGCAGAGAAGCAAGAAGAGAATTGAAGAAATAATATCAGGAATGATAAGTCAGTGGGGTACACCTGCTGAGCTATGAAGGTCAGCATTGTTAAGTGTGCAGACATTTTCAAAACTTGGTAAGTCAATTTGTAATGACTCAAGAATGAAAAAGTAGAGCCAGAAAATGTCTTCAAAAGATGGATGGTAAAAGGAAGGAAGGAATTAGGTTAGCACCTGGACAGAGAGGAAAACCAGGGAAGGTCTGTGTGTTATATTAAAGAATTGAACAAATCAATCAGGAGTTCTTAACTGTGACTCTCTACACACGCTGATGACATGTTCTCCTTACTCCCACAGTTTTACTTGGTTCACTCAACTCATCCCTCAGGTCTCAGATAAAGATCATTCTTCCAAGGAAAGCTTCTCTGGACTCATGGACTAAGTCAGAAATCTAGAACATTTTTCTAGAGGTTCTCCTCGAGAGCAGCTTCCAGTTCATCTTTCATGGAACTCATTATACTGGCACATAGTAAGTTTTCAATAGGCTACAGCTATTATGTTGAATATGAAGTGTCCTTGTAACTTCTAACCAGAGGTATCAAGAGGACATTGGATATATATGCCTGGACTGCAGGAGAGACAGTTAATTGGAGATAGAATTTGTGAGACAAATGAGTGAAGGGGTAAATGAAGCCATTGGTTCTAGTAGGACCTCTAAGGAGAGAATAAGATACAAGGAAGTCTAGAATTGAGGCTCAGGGACTACAACATTCAGTGGCCCTATAAAGGAAGATGATTGTAAAAAGGAAGGAAGGAGAAGCCTGTGAGGAAACATGAGGTGTTCCAAGAAGGAGGGTGTTGTCAACCATGGCAAATAGTGCTGAGGTGTTCAGGAAGAACTGAGCAACATCCTCTAGATTCAGTGACCCTGAGGTCATTGTTGACCTTGTTGAGGCCTGTTTTGGCAGAGTGATAAGGGAGGAACAAGTCTGAATTGGGTGGCAGAAAGAGTGAATGGAATATGAATGTTAAATGTGAGTTTTTTATGCCTTTCAGGTGGCTCTTGTGAAGAACATTCAGAGATGTGCTATTTTTTATAGAGGCTTTATTTTTTTTAGATCAATTTTAGGTTCACAACAAAATTGAGAGGAAGGTACAGAGATTTCCCATATTCCTTCTGTCTGCAGACATGCACAGTCTCCCCTACTATCAACATCCCCCACCAGAGGGGCACATTTGTTATGAAGGATGAACCTACACTGACACATCATAATCACCCAAAGTCCATAGTTTATATAAGGGTTCACTCTTGATGATGTACTTTCTATGGGTTTGGACAAACATATAATGACATATATCTATCATTAGAATATCATATATATTTTCACTGCCCTAAAGATCCTCTGCATCCTGCCTATTAATCCTCCACGCCTGCTTAGAAACCACTGAACTTTTTACTGTCTCCATAGTTTTACCCTTTCCAGAACACCATATAGTTGGAAACATATAGTATGTAGTCCTTTCAGATTGGCCTCTTTGACTTAGTAATATGCATTTAAGGTTTCTCTATGTCTTTTCATGGCTCGTTACCTCATTTATCTTTTAGCACAGAATAATATTCCATTGTCTGGATGTATCAAAGTTTATTTATCCAATCACCTACCAAAGGGCATCTTGGTTGCTTCCAGATTTTGGCAATTATGAATAGCTGCTATAAATATGCATGTGTAAGTTTTTGTGTGGACATAAGTTTTCAACTCCTTTGGATGAATACCAAGGAGCATGATTTCTGAATCAGTGAACTTTTTTTCAACTAGAACCTAAATTACTATGTTACAAATCTCCACAAGTAGTCTTTACTTAAGCATTTAAATTTAGCTTATAAATCTTATTTTGCAACTTATTTTGTTTATTTTTTGGTACTATCTTTTTTGTTGTGGTTAAAAATCATGTAACATGAAATCTACCCTTTCAAAGTATTCTTAAGCATGCACTACGGTACTGCTGACTATATGTTTGTTGTTATACAGCAGATCTCTAAAAATTTTTCATCTCATATGACTGAAACTTTATACTCATTGAACAGCAGCTCCCCACTTTCTCTCCCCGCCCAGGCCCTAGCATACCCCATTCTACTTTCTGTTTCCATGAGTTTGGCTACTTTAGGTACCTCATATAAGTGGAATCACAAAGTATTTGTCCTCCTGTGACTGGATTATTTCACTTACATAATATTCACAAGTTTCATGTACATTGTAGAATACAATATTATCTTCTTTTTTAAAGACTGATTGATATTCCAAATGTGTGTACCACATTTTCTTTATGTATTCATCCCTTGCTGGACACTTAGGTTATTTCCACCTTTTAGAGATTGTGAAAAATGCTGCAAAGAACACAATAGCATGAATATCTCCTTGATATCTTACTTTCAATACTTTTGGATAAATCCCTATAAGTGGGATTGCCTGCATTTTGGGGGTCATAGCCAAGAAATCATTGCCACGACCAATGTTATAAAGCTTTTCATCTAGGTCCCTGGATGGCTTCAGCTCAGGTCATGATCTCAGGGTCCTGGGATCAAGTCCCACATCAGGCTCCTTGCTCAGCAGGGAGCCTGTTCTCCCCTGCCTGCTGCTCCCCCTGCTTGTGCTTGCTTTCTCTCACTCTCTCTCTCTCTCAGATAAATAAAATTAAAAAAAAAACCCAAAACTTTTCATCTATGTCTTCCTATAGGAGTTTTATGAATTCAGTTCACTCTTGATGATGTACTTTCTATGGGTTTGGACAAACATATAATGACATATATCTATCATTAGAATATCAGTTTTTGCATTTAAGTTTTAAATCAATTTTGAGTTGATTTTTGTATTGGTATAAATTAAGGGTCCAATTTCATTTTTTGCATGTGAATATCCAGTTTCCCCAAAACCATTTTTTTAAAGCAGGTCCAGTGGTGACGTACTTCCTTAGCTTTTGTTTATCCACGAAAGTTTTTATTTCTCCTTCATTTCTGAAGGGCAGTTTTGCCAAGTATTGTAATCTTGGTTGGCAGTTTTTTTCGCTCAACATTTTAAATATATCATCTTACTCCCTTCTGGCCTGCAAGGTTTTTGCTGAGAAATCTGCTGCTAATCTTATGGAAGGTCCCATGTATGTGCCAAGTTGATTTTTGTTTGATTCTTTTTTATATTACCTATCTCTTTGTTTACATTTTTATTTTGTTTATGCATTGTTTTCCTGAGCTTGTTGAGCATCTTCACAAAGCTTATTTTGAATTATCTGTCAGATTATTCATGTACCTAGGTTTTTTTAGAATTAATTTTTGGTTTTATATATTTTCCCTTTGAATGAGCCATGTTTCCCTGTTTCTTCATGTGTCATGTGTTGGGATCAGCATATTTGAAAAAAAAAATACCACCTCTCAATGTGTGGACTGGCTTCATATAGGAAAAGACCTTCACCAATCAGCTTGGCTAGAGATTAGGGGGACCTCTTGAACGTTTTCTGTGAATGCACCTTTGGATGTGTGTGTGTGTGTGTGTGTGTGTGTGTGTGTGTGTATAAATTGCCAATTTGAAGAATTTGCTGGGCCTTCTTTCAGGAACTTGTAATCTTTCCCTCCCTCTCATGTCTGCATGTTCTCTGGAGCTGCTGAAAGCTTACCTGTTCTTTTTCTCTTAGCAGTCCCCAGGCGTCAAAAGTTTGCCAGTTACTGTCACTGCTCCAAATTTGTGGGACAGAAATTAGTCCCTCAGGCAGCCCTCTGAAAAGCCAGAAGGTTGGACACATGCTCCAACTTTTTCCTACTCCAGAAAGAAGCTGGGAGTTAGGGGTTTTCTCTTGCTTATTCTGCATTGAACCAGGAGGGGGTACTGTGGTGAATGAGTGTGTGCTGGCCCAGAATGCCACCTTTGTTTTCAGTAGCCCCCAACTTGGAACACTTTCCTTTCAGCACTGAGATTTGGGAACATAGAAGTCAGTCTCTGAGTCAGCCCTTCAAAATATGTGAACATAGAATGTACAGACCTATGATCTTTTTTCCTCCTCAGGGAGAAGCCAGGAGCTGGGAGTTTCCTCTCAACCTCACTGCAAGGTGCTGGTGTGAGAGACTGTGATAAGCAAATGTCATGAATTTTCCTACCAGCTTTTATGTGACTGGTTTCACACTCACCTGGGGAACAAATGCTTCTTACCCTGTTTTTGCATTTCTCACAAAGGGAACTGGGCCAAGTATTGTTGTTCGATTGGTGTCTCCATGGGGAAGGAGGGTCTGGGGCCTCCTATTCCACTACGTGACATCACCTCTTCTTTTGCTTAACTTATAAGCAAAAGATTAGCAAGTTTTAGGAATCGCTTTTTAAGAAGCATTTGATTAATATTTGGCACCACATATAAACTTGATTAAAGTTTTTAAAAATATTCTAAGCTGTTTTTATCATTTTAATATATTTTAAGTACTTCAATTTTCTGACAAGCCTTCCCAAATTCTTAAGAAAATTTTCTAACTTAATGAATTAATTTTCTCTAAAGATTTCAAGTTGTAATTGCATATTAACTTTATAAGATTTTAAAACTTAAAATATCAGTTTTTAAATTATATATTGTGAATTTGGAATCTTAAGACTGATCAATCACATTTTCTCTATAATGCATCTAGATACCAAATACCTATTTTTTAGGATCCCAAATTCATAATTCTACTGACAATTAAGGGATGGAAACAGATTATGTGCAACTCTTTCAAGCAGTTGCTCTCAGAGATTTTCTCAGATATAGTGCCCTCACCCAACTCAAATTGAAACCAATTGCTTTATGGAATTGAACATAACTTAGCCTGACTTGGCCTTAGTGAAATATGTTGTTTTCTATTAAGCAATTTGTTCATTATCGAGAGATTGAATTTTTTCTTGATTGTGTTTCACACTTTGTGGGTTCATATTCTTTTTTTTAAGTTTTAATTAATTAATTAATTAGTTAATTAATTAAAATAATCTCTACACCCAGTGTGGGGCTCAAACTCACAACCCCAAGATCAAGAGTCACGTGCTCTTCTGACTAAGCCAGCCAGGTGCCCCCACATTTTGTGGCTTCAAAATTAAGCTCCTCTGGTGTCAGATTCTTAAGCTTCTTTATTCTGTTGGCCAGCATCAGGGACACAAATTGGGGAGATTTGTTTTTATAATTGGCAGTGTATTGATGATTGAGAGCTATCCCTCAACTTGATCTCTTTCATCTGATCTCAGTAGGATAGTATTGGTGGTTTTGAGGTTTTCAAGAGCAGGGCTCATTTTCTTTTTGGTTCTTTCTAGCACAAATATATTCTGAAAGTGTAGTCTCATGTCCCTTCTTCCCTTCCAGTGGTAGATGGACTTCAACTCCTCCAGATTAATGTAGGCAGAAAAATATCTCCAGTATGCTTATCTTTCTCCTGTGTCTTTTTGAAAATCTCAGCTTATCATTAATGTCCCCCATAGTGCATCACTGTTTTCTTTAATATTTCCTTTTTTCTTTCTTTTTAGAATTGTCCTTCCATTATCGTAAAGTCTTGGTTGAAATTATCACTTTTCCTCAAAATTATGTTTACCCTCTGTGATGGTTAATTTTATGTGTCAGTTTGACTGGGCTAATGCATGTCCAGAAAACTGGTAAAACATTATTTCTGGGTGTGTTAGTGAAGGTGTTTTTAGAAGAGATTAGCATTTAAATCAGTAAACTGCAGAAAGATCTCCTCACCAAAGTAGGTGGGCACCATCCAATTTGTTGAGAGCCTGAATAGGACAAAAAAGCCAAACAAGGGAGAATTTGCTCATTGCTTGAGCCCTAAACATCCCACCACTCCTGGTTTTCATGCCTCCAGACTCTGACTGGGATTTTCACCATAGATTCCCGTGATCCTCAGGCCTTTGTTTTTGACTGAATTACCCTACTGTTTCGCCTGATTCTCCAGCTTGCTGATGGTAGATCATAGTGATGCAGGCAGGCTGGGTCTGAGGATACAGAGTGGGTTCCTGCAGGCCCAGCCAAGAGGGTACTTGGCTTCATGCAAGATAGAAATCAAACCTGAACTGAGAGGAAGTAATAGCAGAGTTTATTAAAGACATAGAGTGTAGATACAGACAGAGCATCCAGGAGACTTAGAAAGGAAAGTAGAGTGAGTCTCATCTTTGTTTGGAGCCTGGGGTTTTTATTGAGATCAATGGTTTGGTGCACATGTCTTCTCAACAATCCAGAAACAAAGACCAGTGTTTAGGTGTCCTCCATAAGTCACTTATGCTCTGGAGCCAGGGGTCTTGATGAGTCAGTGGTCTTGGAAAATGTCCATGATGACCCCACCTGGTCACTCATTAGATGTTATCAATTGTGCTGGAAGAATCCAAAGAAATAATTAAATCCTTGAGCTTTACAAGGAGGACATATATCGTCTGTTCTATAAGGTGTGTGTAAGGTGTGGGTGTGGATCCTAGCAAAAATAGAAGCAGGAAAAGGAGTGAAAAAAGCAGGTTTCATGGAGTCCCTTTAGTTTTCCTGTCTCAGTGGGACTTCTTGTCCTTCATTATTGTGTGAACCAATTCCTGTTATATAAATACACATATGGTGTGAGTATACACACAATTGTATACACAAGGTTCTGTTTTCTCTGGAGAACCCCAGTTAATATAGATTTTGGTATTGAGAGTGGTGCTAGAGAAACAGAATTATAAGGGTGAGTTTTCTAAATTGGTTTTGGGGTTTCTGGAGTTGGTTTTCTAATCTGATTAACTTTAAAGATGCTGATGATTTTATTTCTAGTAGTAAAGAGAGAACTGATAGTCTATGCATGAATTGTTTGTAGAAATATACAAAACATCTTCATTGGATACTCCTCATCAACCATTTATAAGAAGCAAAGATCTAACTGACTCTGTATATGAGACTCAAACATTTTTGGAAAGCTAAGGAATGTAATGACATTGATTTGTTGTTCCTAATATTGATGGACAAAGTGATGGAAGAAAAATATAAGCTCAAGGATTCTAATTTCTAGCTCAATTGCCCCATAGATGGCCTAAGAATTTCTATGTGTGCCCTGAAGGAGATATTTGTGTCATGTCCCTGAAGGGTTAAAATTGCTGTATATCAAATGCAGATCATCATCCTGTGATTGGTTGAATTAGAAGTCAAGTTGAACTTCCATTCTCACAGAGTGGTTGCAGTTAAAGTGGATATTTACTGAGAAAGAATGGAACCCATGAATTGGGATGGGGATGTGTGGGAAGATCCTGATGAAGCTGGGGACATTGAAACTTTAAATTCTGATGAGCCTTTGTCAGGAGAAGTCTCTCTATACCCAGGGAAATTACACTCTCCACCCACAGTAATATCAGCCTTTCTACTTCTGTCTGATGGGATTAACTCTGCATTGCTTGAGGTCCCCCCTGAGGCAGTTACCGTGCAAAAAAATGCCTATTCTTCTCAAGACCTACCACCATCACCCCTCTATGCTACTAGACTCAAATCCCAGCAGGCCCTTAAAGGTGAGGTACAAAGTTTGACCCATGAGGAAGTGGGCTACACTCCAAAACAACTACTTGAATTTTCTAATTTATATAAACAGAAGACCAGGGAACTTGTATGGGAAGTAAGGTGTGGGATAATGGTGGAAAGGGATATGAAGTTGGATCAGGCAGGATTTACTCATATGGACTCACTAAGCTGAGCTTCTGCATTTAATATTGAAGCTCAGGGAGTTAGAAAGGATTCTAACATTTTCATTCATTGGCTGAACCATGGGCCCTTTGAGGAAGTTGGAAATGCCTAGCCTCCCCTGGTTTAATGCATAGGAAGGGATTCAGAAGCTTAGAGGGATTGGAATGTTGGAGGGAATTTGTCATTTAAGACATACCACCCTAAGATGGTCCAGAAGACATGTGTTTTACTAAAACTTGGGGAAATAAATTTGTGAGGGGAGTACCAGTATCCTTGAAAAGTTTTATGATCACTCTTCTCTGTAAGCCAGACTTTACAGCAGGAGCAATGCCACTAGACTGGCAAACCTATATGTAATAGGAGTAGATGGATCCAGGTCTATGTTGGCAGAGGGGAAGTTGGGGCACTCAACCACCAAAGGCAAAGTAGGTGTAGTTACAGTAATGGACAGTAGAGTCAAAGAACAATTGGAATAGTCAGACATCCACAGACCTATGGCTTTGGCTATTTAATCATGGTTTTCCTAGAAATGAAATAGATGGGAAGCCTACTACATTCTTACTTTCCCTGTATAAGCAGAAAATTCTATGTCAGTGAACAAAAATTTAACTGGAATTATAAAAACAATCATGAGTCTTCAGTCAATACCCAAATTAGCCAGTTTACAGACCCAGAACCCCTTGAATGAAGGGCAGGCCAGGTCCCCTTGAGGAAGAACCCTGGTATAATGCCAAAAATTTATGATGTTAATCATTCTCTCAGCTTTCCCTAAAGGACCCATGATCCTTTATCAAGGTATACTGTACATTGGGGAAGAGGAAATAATTAGACCAACTGGACACTGGCTCTGAACTGACACTGATTCTAGGAGACCCAAATTGTCTCCATGGTCCTCTGGCCAAAGTAGGGCCTCATGAGTAGGGTCCTTGAACCTATCCTGTGGTTATTCCAGTTCCAGAATGCATAATTGGAATAGACATACTGAGTAGGTGGCAGAATCCCCACATTGGTTTCCTAGCCTGTGAAGTGAGGAATATCATGGTGGGAAAAGCCAAGTAGAAGCCACTAGAACTGCCTCTACCTAGGAAAATAGTAAATCAAAAGCAATACTTCATGGAGGGATTACAGAAATTAGTACCACCTAAAGGACTTGAAAGACACAGGGGTCCCAATTCCCACCACATCCCCATTTGACTATCTTATTTAACCTGTGAAGAAGACAGATGGGTCTTGGAGAATGAAAGTGGATTATTGTAAGCTTCACCAGGTGGTGCCTACAATTGCAGTTGCTGTACCAGATGTGTTTTTCTTTCTTTAGCAAATCAATACATCCTCTCATACCTGGTGTGTAGCTATTGATCTGGCAAATGTCTTTTTCTCTATATCTGCCCATAAGGCCCAACAGAGACAGTTTTTTCTGAGCTGGAAAGGCCAGGAATGCACCTTTGCTGTACTACCTCAGGAATAAATCAACTCTAACCTATGTCAGAATTTAGTTTGTAGGGATCTTTGTCACCTTTCTCTTCTACAAGATGTTACACTGGTCCATGACATTGATGACATTATGTTGATTGAAACTAGTGAGTAAGAAGTGGCAACTACTTAAGACTTATTGGTAAGACACTTGCTTGTCAGAGAGTGGGAAATGAATTAGACTAAAATTTAGGGGCTTTATACTTCAGTGAAATTTCTAGAGTCCAGTGGTGTGGAACATGTAAAGATATCCCCCTTCTAAAGTGAAGGACAAATCATTGCATCTGGCCCCTTTCACAACCAAGAAAAGTGTACATTTAGTGGCCTTTTTTGGATTTTGGAGGAAACATATTCCTCATATTGGTGTGTTGCTCCAGCCTATTTATCTAGTGACCAGAAAAGCTGATGGGGGGTGCCTGCGTGGCTCTGTCATTAAGCGTCTGCCTTCGGCTCAGGTCTTGATCCCAGGGTCCTGGGATCGAGGCCCACATTGGGCTCCCTGCTCCATGGAAGCCTGCTTCTCCCTCTCCCACTCCCCCTGCTTGTGTTCCCTCTCTCACTGTCTCTCTCTCTGTGTCAAATAAATAAATAAAATCTTTAAAAAAAAAAAAGTCAGAAAAGCTGATGGTTTTGAGTGGGGCCCAGAATAAGAGAAGGCTATGCAGTAGGTCCACGGTGCTGTGTAAACTTCTCTGACACTTGGGTCATATGATCCAGCAGACTCAGTGGTGCTTGAAGTGTCCGTGACAGATAAGGATGCTATCTTGAGCTTTTAGCAGGCCCTTGTAGATGAATTGAAGCAGGCCTTTAGGATTTTGGAGAAAATCCCTGCCCTCATCTAAAGATAATTACTTTCCTTTTGAGAAACACCTGTTGGCCTGCTACTGGTCTTAGTAGAGACTGAATGCTTGACCAAGAGCCACCAAATTACCAAATGACCTGAGCTGTCTTTCATGAACTGGGAGCTATCTGACCCACCAAGCCATAAAGTTGAGCATTCAGAGTAGCAGTCTATGATTGAATGGAAGTGGCATATATGTGATCAGTCCAAAGCAGACTCTGAAGGCGTAAGTTACAAGAAGTAGCCCAAATGTTCATGGTCCCCACTCTTGCTATACTGCCTTCTCTCTCCCATCCTGCACCTATAGTCTTAGGAGGAGTTCTCTACAATCAGCTGGCAGAGGGAGAGAAGATTCAGGCCAGATTTACAGATGGTTCTGCATGATATGTAGGCACCATCCAAAAGTGGACAGCTGTAACATTACAGACCCTTTCTGGGACATCCATGGATAGTGGTGAATGGAAATGTTCCCAGGGGGCAGGAATTTGGGAAGCACAACTGATTGTGCACTGCACTCAGAAGGAGAGATAACTGGATGTGCAAATATATACTGATTCATGGGTTGCAGCCATGGTTTGGCTGGATGATCAGAAATTTAGAAGGAATGTGATTGGAAAATTGGTGACAAAGAAATTTAGGGAAGAGATATGTCAATAGGCCTCTCTGAATTGGCAAAATACATGAAGATATTTGTGTCCCATCAAAGGGTGACCTCATGTTATATGTAAGTGATGAATCACTAAGCTCTATTCCTGAAACCAATATTACACTATATGTTAACTAACTAGAATGTAAATAAAAACTTGAAACAGAAATTAAAAAAATGAGATATGAAGAAACAGCCACTTGTATGTTGTTCGCAGTAAGATTAATTAGTACAATTTCTATGAAGGGCAATTTGGTAACCTCTCTCAAAAGTAAAAATTAATATGCTCAGAAATTTCACTTCTAGGAATTCATCTTTAAGATATGCTCACACAAAAATGAATATAAAATAATATTGTAGCATTGTTAGTGTTAGAGTTAGCAAAAACAATCATCATTGTTAGAGTTAGCAAAAACTCTCTCTGGGGAATGTAACTTTGCAGTTGATTAAAGCCCTGGCATTTTACAACTCTCTAAAACTGACAATGGAGGTGATTATTTCTTCTGTCCAATAGAAGAAAATCTTAAAAATATTTTAATCCTGTAAGCCATTAGCCAGTTTTGTATCAAAATTAACAATTTTATTTCAGAATTTATTTTTATTCACTGACTACAATTTTCAACTTTCATATTCTCTTTCAAACCAACTTTGGGTTCTTCATTGTAAGTTAAATAAAACTTGAATATGTGCTGTCTATGCATTTATATTAGAAAAAAACAAAACAAAGGGTGACCTCAGCAGACAAGGATTTTAATAATCAAGAGGATACCCACTCTGTGGGCTCCAGTCATCCTGTTTCTCCAGCACCCCTGTCATCATCCACTGGGCTCTTGAACATATTGGTCATGGTAGCAAGAATAGAGGGCATGCATAGACTCAGAAACACTGATTTCCACTCATCAACGTTGATCTAGCCATGGCCATGGCTGAGCACCCAATTTGCAAGTAGCAAAGACCAAAACTGAGCCTCCTTTATGGCACCATTCCTGGGGGTGAACATCCAGCTACCTGGTGGCAGGTTGATTACACTGGGCCACTTCCAACAAAGAAGGGGCATAGTTTTGTTCTTACTGTAATAGAGGCTCTGGATATGGATTTGCCTTCCCTACACACAATGCTTCTGCCAAAATGTCCATTTGTGGAGTTACAGGATGCCTTATTCACTGTCATACTACTCCAACACAGCATTGTTTCTGATCAAGGAACCTCACAGCAAAAGAAGGGCAGTGAGTGTGGCTAATGAAATTCACTGGTCTTACCAGATTCCCCACTATCCTGAAGCAGCTAGCTTGATAGAACAATGGAATGGCTTTTTGAAGACTTGGTTACAGTGCTAGGTAAGTGACAATACTTTGCAAGGCAGGAAAAAAGGTTCTCCAGAAGGCTGTATATGTTCTGAGTCAGCATTGAATATATGCTGTTATTTCTTCCATAGCTGGGATTTATGGGTCCAGAGATCAAGAGGTGGAAATGGGAGTGGTACCCCTCTCTATTACTCTAGTGACCAACTAGCAAAACTCATGTTTCCTGTTTGCATGGCTCTATGCTCTGTTGACCTGGAGGTCTTAGCTCCAGAGGGAGGGATGTTTTTAACAGGAGACACAATGATTCTATTGAACTTTAAGTTAAGATTGTTACCAGGCCACTTTGAGCTTCTCATGCCTTGGAATCAATAGGCAAAGCAAAGAGTTATGGTGCTGGTTGGGGTGATTAATCCTAAATACAAGGGGAAAATTAGATTACTACTATATAATGGTAGTAGGGAAGAGTATGTCTGGAATACAGGAGATCCCTTAGGGCATCTCTCAGTATTACCAAACCCTGTGATTAAGGTCAGTGGAAAACTATATCTCAATCTAGCAGAACTAATAATGCCCCAGGTCCTTCAGGAATGAAGGTGTGGGTGACCCCACCAGCTAAAGAATCACAAACCATAGAGGTGTTTGCTGAAGGCAAAGAGAATATAGAATAGGTAGTTAAAAAAAGGTAGGTAGAAAGACTAGCTATGACTAAGTGACCAGTTACAGAAATGAGGACTGTAGTTGTCACGACCATTTCCTCCTTATTTTGGCATGACTATGTTTGTGTGTATACGTACATATGTTGTGTAAATATCTTTGTTTTCTTTTCCTTTCTTTTATTCCTTTATCATGTACTATAAGATGTATTGACTTTATATCTGTATTTAAGTATTGTTAATTTTACATCTTACGATTTAAGTTACAGGATACGGGCGCCTGGGTGGCTCAGTCGTTAAGCGTCTGCCTTTGGCTCAGGTCATGATCCCAGGGTCCTGGGATCGAGTCCCACATCGGGCTCCCTGCTCAGCAAGAAGCCTGCTTCTCCCTCTCCCATTCCCCCTGTTTGTGTTCCTGCTTTCGCTATCTCTCTCTGTCAAATAAATAAAATCTTAAAAAAAATAAAAATAAAAAAATAAGTTACAGGATACAAGGAGAGTAATAAACATCATTCAAGTACTTTGCCCTCTCTTTTGGGGAGCAGACTGTGGGACTGCTCAGCCTCTATAATCACGAGTCGATTCCTATAATAAAATCTCATATATGTGATGTTGGTTCTGTGTTTCTGTGGAGAACCCTGGATAATACACTCTCTTATCATTGACCAGCTATTCTTCATTGATCTGAACTAAAGTGAAAGAAGTATTTTATTTTTTGTTTCCTTTTCTTTCTGATAATTACAATTAACTTCAAGGCAACTCAGTAATAAACCTGATATATCCAATTTTAGCAGAATTAGATCTCAAGTTGATCCCTCCCCTCCATATTCATTACATCAATGTTAAATTTTGTTCTAGGAATTCCTATGTCATCATCATCCATAACTTCTATACTTAAAAAACTAAAGTCATACATAAACTAAACCATTTTTCTGTATATTTTATCACATGTGGGATTCTCTAAGTGCAATCAATTTTATGTCATTTCAAAAATTCTCATCCACTATTTGTTCTCCCTAGTGCACAAAATGGTAGCAGCTAATTATGAAGCAAGATATTTGAAATATAATTTATTTCAGGGTAATTCATCTTTTAATGTATATCTAATTATAGTAAAAGGTATTTTATAGAGGAGTACATGGTAATGACCAGGTACAATGAAGATAAGTGCTATATAGACATTCAGATGGAGGTGAGATGATTAGGCTGAAGTTAATATATGGCCTTAGAGAGGAAGTGAGATTCAAGCAGGAAGGATGGTGACATTTAGAGAGGCAGAAAATCTGAGCTGTGTGAGCAGACTTAAAGATCTGAAAGCATTAAGTGAGATTTGGAGGAAGCTGACCCGTTTGGCTAGATTGGAGCATCTGAGAAGGATTCACGTAAGATAGAAACCTATATGAGTTCAAGTGGAAGAGGAACAGAATCCTAGAGATGGATGAAGAATTAATGCTTGGAGCACTGAAGACTGAATGGCATTGATCTCTGTAAAAGTAAAGTTTGGTGTGTGGGAGAGCATGTGGGTAAAGAACAGCCTAAACTCTGTGGTGTTTAATATCACCTGGTGTTAAGCCATCCTGTTTGAGATAGCTTACAAACAGGAAACCAGGCAGAGTGGATGAAAGGAGACTATTCAGGGGGTTATCTGTGGATGTGCTGTCTATAGGCATTTTTATAAACTCACTGTGTCTTGCTAGTGTAAATTAAAAAAAAATCTGTTGATCTTCTTTCTCATCTTCATACTGCTTTGCTGCTCACCTGGAATCTTACAGTGCTTGTACAAAAAAGCTCAAGTCATGCTGGGCATCGCAAGAGCCAGAGATTTATCTGACATTAAATCTTGGTTTGGCTTGCATGTGGAGATGAAGAGATGTTCTTGTCCCAAGTTTGGCAGTCACTTGGATGTTGAAGTCCCAATGTTTCAAACTCAGCTCAAAAGCCTTTGGTGTGTTTTGAGTTTGGCTCTTGGCAAGGCATAATTTCCTGTTTCTAAGAAAAAAGACTCATGAGAGAGCCTCAATAAAGCTTCTTGGATCAAAACAACATTTTGATGAATTAATTGTAAATGAATCAGAAACATATGGATTCATTCTCTTGAGACACATGTGTTTAAAGAGGGGGTCAGTTGTTGCACAGGGCTAAATGTGTTTTGGGTTTTATCAAATGCAAAATGCTTAGGGGGAAAAGGGAGCAAAAAAGATAAATTGGAACCTTTGCCTTGTCTTTAAATAGGCCCATTTACAATCCTATTTACTGCCACCTATTGTTGTTCCAGAAGAAATTCAACACACATGACCAACCACAAATAGCCAGGCCTGATAATTATTACATAGTTGTCAGTTGAGGCTTAAGAAAGAATAGGTTTTGTTTTCATGTAATGAACAGAGTTCAAGTCAGACTACCTGGTAAGAATCTGGTCTATCTCTAATGAAAAATTTGTAAATCTACTCACCTTTGATTGAATTTTTTGTTGTCCTCTTAAATGTACTGGCTGAAACGCAGAGCAGTTTTCTGGAAATCCTGTTTCAAAAACTAATGGAACTACACCGAGATCCTACCTCATACATGTTAAGATGGCTATTTTACAAAAACAGATAACGAGGGTTGGCAAAGATGTAGAGATATTGGACCCCTTGCGCACCATTTGCTGGAATGCAAAATGGTGCAGCTGCTATGGAAAACAGTATGGTGGTTCCTCAGAAATTTTAAAATAGAATTACCATATGATCCAACAATTCCACTTCTGGATATATTCCTCAAAGAAGTGAAAGCAGGGACTTGAAGATATATCTATACACACTTGTTCATAGCAACATTATTCGTAATAACCAGAAAGTGGAAGCAACTCAAATGTCAATTGATAGATTAATGAATAAACAAATTGTGGTATATACATTCCATTGGAAATATTATGCAACCTTAAAGGGGAAGGGAATTCTGAAACATGATGCAACATGGATAAACCCTGAGGACAAGATGCTAAGTGAAATAAACCAGCCACAGACAAATACTGTATGATTCCACTTACATGTGGTATCTAGAGTAGTCAAATTCCTAAAGACAGAAAGTAGAATAGTGGTTGCCAGAGCCGGCAAGGATGGAAGAATGAGGAGTGGTAGTTTAAACGGGTACAGAGTTTCAGTTTTGCAAGATGCAAAGAATTCTGCAGATGGATTGTAGTGATGGTTGAACAATGTTAATGTACTGAATGTCACTAAACTGTATACTTAAAAATGATCAAGATGGTAAATTTTATGTTACACATATTTTACTACAACTTTAAAGACAACAAACTAAGGGACTTTTATTGCACTACTGTTGACCAGAGTAATATCAAGTATACATGAAATCTGCAATCCTCAGGGTTTTGTCCTCTGGCTCTATGGAGTCCAATTGCTGCACTAGAAGGATTTGGTAGTTCTTATGAGAAGAAGACTGTGCATGCGTGAGCACACATTTCCTGCCCCAGCCGCCTTAGATAAAAATTCTGTGACCATTTCCCAAATAATTTCCCTTGCCTGAAAGGCTGTGCTTGGTGTTCATTTAATTAGCTATCACTTGGAAATTAATTTTGTGCTTGGAGGAAGAAGCATATTTTGATTTGCCAAGTTCTGCTCCCTTGAGGGTGGTCCTATTTATTTTTGCATATTGTCTGTAACTTATATCAAGTCCTAATGGAGTTATTTATAGACAGGGAATAAAGGAAAAGCTTGTTTCTTGGTTAAGCTTTATGAGCAGCATTCTCACCACTACATAGAATATATTTTACCCTGAATGTTTCTTTCCAGTTGATGCCTATAGATACTTTATCTTTAGTCAAGAAAAATGGGGAATATGTATGGTTTATAGATTACGGGATTGATTTATAATATAGCTCATTCGGAAAAGGATTTGAAATAACTTACAAATAAGAGAAAGTGAAAAGAGAAAAATAAGTTGGTGGCAGAATTAAGATTAGTATAAAAAATACATGCAATGGGAACTATATTGTTGCTACAGAGATGTGAAGAAGTTGGATCTGGGCTTCCTAACCGATAAAGCAAGGAAGAAAATACACACTATTTGATTCATAGAAATAAATTTTATTCCATCCTGACAAGAGTCCTCTTGAAATAAGTACACTGGAGATCTTAGTCTGATTTTATTTTATCCTTCATAATTACTTAATACAATTTACAAAAAATTTGGTGCTATGAAGTGCCCGAGAGACTAATGTTTATCAACATTAGCAGGCAACACTGGAATTGATATAGTCTATGACTTATCCAGTTTTTTTTTTTTGGAGTCAGTAAGGTCTTTGCTTGTCCTTTTACTCCTTCAACCTCTTTCAGTCTCCCATTTTTTATTAGTATCTCCTGGAAAGGAAATAAGAATGGCATGAGAGGAAATAAAATTCGAGTTTAATTTTTTTCTTGTATTTTTGCTTACCTGATTCCTCAGAAAAAACTCTCAATTTTAGTCAGTACTTAGCTCTTCTTGCTTAAAATATTTAACTTGAGGTCTAAAAAACTACATGGCTTTGGGCGCCTTCTCTGATCCTGATTCTGTGCTATGTTAACAACTTCATAGATTGGCAGAATGGAAATGACATTAGATTAAGGGTTAGCTAGAGCTAGGACATGGTGTGCGAAGTTATTGGCTTGTCTACATCTCTTTCCTGGTCTTTGACATGGGAAGTGTGAACTACATGGTCTCCTACATCCTTCTCAGCTCTACATGATGAGAGTTGTTTAATCTTTATGCACAGAGAGGACTCAAGTACATGGAAACATCCTTCTGTGTGGTGTTATGTTTCAATAATCTCTAGCCAGGAAATGTTGGTAATGAAAAGACTACTTAAAAGTACTTCTGAGTTCTTTGAGACAGAAGTCCAAGAAGAATGTTTTCTGTAATTAAAAGGACAGGGGCATTAGCGAGGGACAAGGGGAAGGAGGTTGGGATGTCATCCTAGGATAAAAATGACTACTATGTGCACAATGGAATTTGGCAGTCCAGATTGTTTTGGCTTTATTTCCATTCACTTAAAACAAGTGTTTGTGGGAAATGGGGATGGTGGAGATATAATTTATTTTGGGTATTGTGTATTAGTCATCTTTCATCTGCGAAGTCACCACCTGTAAGAAACATCAGACAGCAATAGACGTCATTCATAAGCAATACGTTTTGTTTTAAGAGAGACTTTTATGGATGTGATTAAGCTCCGTTGAACATCCTATGCCACTGGGACAGGAAACATTCTCATTGTGTATTCTCACTTGTGAAATGCCATGAGTCAGGAAATACATAAACTTTAAAATCCATTCTGGTTGGATCCATACATGCTTTGGGAACTGGGGAAGGGAGATAGAACAATCTGATTGCTCCAGCCTTGATTATTTGGAAATTTAGTTGTAAATCACCCAGATGATTTTCTTAATTTTCTGTGTCCTTTTTTTTTTTTTTGGAAGCATATACTGTTGTTTTTGCATCCAAAAACAACTTATTTTTTCATTTAACTATAATACTTCAAATTATGTCCATGGTAATTTACTGGTACGACTTGGAGCAATCATTACACACACATTTACAGTAATTCCCCACAATGCTGCTTGTGATGGTCTTAATCTAAAACTGGTGAACAGGATTATTTTTAGCATAACCTCAGTATTTTGCTAGAAGGAATGCAAAATGCTTTATAAACAGAAAGGACAAATAGCTTTCATATTAAAGTAAAGCCCTGGGTTAATATATGTCCAGATAACACAGTGACTAAACAGACAACCTAGTGGATAAGCTGAAAGGGTGCAAGCCCTGAGGTAGACCTGTGATGTAGGTTTATTTTCCAAATTTGGCCACAACTGGAAAATATTCTAGACTTCATTGACACCTCAAATCATCCAATCCACATTTGATTTGAATTAAAAAAAAAACACTTAAAAAATACTTTGAGAAAGAGCACATGGTAAATAATGCCATTTAAAAAATAAATTTGAGGGGTGCCTGGGTGGCTCAGTCGGTTAAGCTTCCAGCTCTATATTTCAGCTTAGGTCATGATCTCAGGGTGCTGAGATCAAGCCCCCCATGGAGCCTGCTTAAGATTCTCTCTCTCACCTTCACCCTCTGCTATCTAAACAAGTAAACAAACAAATGAATAAATAAAATCTTAAAAAAATAAAAAAATAAATTTGAGTTAGTAGTGAGTTGTAATTTCATTTGGGTATATAACTCTCTCTTTTCTGTGTGATATGACTTCCTAATACTGAATTTCTGATACTTTAAAACTGGTTCCATCCACAAAGTAATTGATTAATTAAATGTAGAATACAAAAATGTTTAATTTGCCCTACCACTCCCTAGTTTGACAAAGACTGTCACAACACAAAAAGTCAAAATCAAAAACAACAGCAAAAGCCAGTCAAAGTAAGTGAGGTGGTATATATATCCAAAAGTCAAAAGAGGCCACTTGGCATATTTTAAAAGTTTAGTTTTTGAAATACGCTTCCTGTTGATTAAAAGAAAATTTCAGATGTAATAATTTCATTTGGAAGATCTAAGTTTTGTCACAAAAATATGTGTTTAGGGTAGTCTTTGATATATACAAGATATAATTGGTGAATGACTTTCAGTTCAGATTACAGGTGCTCCTGGAAGGCTATTTCCCAAGCTTTTTGAATTGACATTGACTTGTGTATTTTGAAGTTTCCAGATTACTTTTTGATTGGATAGCAATCCCTCATTGTAGTTCAAGGTATAAAACATCTTGGAAAGGTTCATATCTTGAGAATTGTACAAGGATCTCTCTGAAGAGTGAGATTTGGTTCTCAACAATTTGTTTACTTTTTATCATCTCTTCTTTAGGAAGAAACTTATTTAATTCAATTGGAAGTAGAGCCAATCTCATTTAAAAATTTTTAATTGTAAAATACACATAACATAAAATTTACCATCTTAACCATTTTTAAATGTATAGTTTAGTAGAGTTAAAGCACATTCACATTGCTATGCAACCAATCTCCAGAACACTTTTTGTCTTGCAAAACTGAAACTACATGCCCATTAAATAATAAATACTTATGCCCTGTCACCCCATCCCCTGGCAACAACCATTCTGTGCTCTGTCTCTATGGATTTGACTACTCTAGATACCTCATATAAGTGGAATCATATAGTATTGATTTTTGTGTCTAACTCATTTCACTTACCACCATGTCTCCAAAGTTTATCCAGGTTGTAGCATGTGTCAGAATTCCCTTCCTTTTTAAGTCTGAATAATACGCCATTGTATGTATAGACCACAATTTGTTATCTATTCACCTGTTGATTGACACGTGAATCGCTTCCACATTTTGGCTATTGTAACTAATGTTGCTATGAACATGAGTGTACAACTCTCTTCAATAGTATCTCATTTTTTAAAAGAAATTTTATTTCCTACAAATTGGAGAAGAAATAATTTCTGAGACAATATAAAATAGATGCTTAATTTTTTTCTTAAAAATTCTGAGTGTAATTCATACAGGAGCTATTCTTTGAATGATCAATGTTAAATCCTCAATTAACTTGTAAAGAATTCCTGTTAGATTCACATAATGTATATTGGCCTGATATTGACTTTCCCTAGCATTTAACTCATGATCAAGAAAAGTTATGGATTAAATTGTATGAGATTGACTTAGACCTCTGATTCTCTTTTTTTTAAAGATTTTTATTTATTTGCTTGAGAGAGAAAGAGAGAGAGAGAGAGAGCAAGCACACAAGTGGAGTGGGGGTAGAAGGAGAGGGAGAAGCAGACTCCCCGCTGAAAAGTGAACCCAACACCGGGCTTGATCCCAGGACCCAGACATCATGACCTGAGCCGAAGGCAGATGCTTAATTGACTGAACCACCCAGGTTCCCCTAGACCTCTGATTCTTAAAATTAAATCAAAACTATACTTGATTCTACTTTGAAAATTATAATACATTGGAATGACCTTTAAGTAGATCAGATACAAATTGTCAGTGAAGTAAAATGGGGATGTGTTCTGATTTCTTTTTCTCTTAAATTTCACTTTAATGACTTAACACTTTTTCCTCCATTCATAACTCATTTACTAATTTAGTCATAAATTCTATAATCTTTACACAACTTCTACTGTTTTAGGCAGATTTCAAGGTGATGGGCATATAGCTGTGAATAACATAAATAAGACCTTAGACTACACAATCTTTCTGCTAAATACAGACAATAAATAATTCACCTTTCTCAAAATAGTATTTTTTTCCAGCTATGAATAAGTGCTTCAGAAGAAACAAAGCAGACTAACATTAGAAATGAAGACAAGTACAGATATTGAGAATATATTTTGGAGAAAGGGCTGACAGAACGTACTGTTCCTTCACTCCATTTCTGCCCCCATATAAACACACACAGTCACATCACACACTGTATAGTTTTATCAGTTAGAATTATTTCAACCACAAGGAACAAATACCCAATATCCAACTGGAATAAATTACTATGATCATTACTGAACCTGAACATACATTAATGTGTTTTTGATTATTTGTATGTCCCTTTTGTTTTAATTAATCTCTTGCCAGATCATTGCTCTACTTTTTCCTTAGTGATTCACAGGAACTTTTAATATATTAAAAATATTAAATATTATGGGCAATAAGTGATGAAATGATTTATTTTTCACATTTTTTCATTTGTCTTTAATTATCTTTTTTTTTAAAGATTTTATTTATTTATTTGAGAGAGAGAATGAGAGAGAGAGAGCAGGAGAGGGGGGAGGGTCCGAGGGAGAAGCAGACTCCCTGCCGAGCAGGGAGCCCGATGCGGGACTCGATCCTGGGACTCCAGGATCATGACCTGAGCCGAAGGCAGTCGCTTAACCAACTGAGCCACCCAGGCTCCCCTGTCTTTAATTATCTTAACAGTGATTTTAGCATTAAGATATTTTAAATTTTTATACAATCAAATATAAAAATATAATTTTGAATTCTTTTAATTTTTTTCTTAGAAACAGTAACTTTTGTCAACATAGAGGAGATTAAATATATTCACACATATTTTTCTGTCATAAAAAGTTTGTTTTTTTTATCATGATATTATATATTATCTGTAGATACAAAGTAAACAAATTATTGTTATTCAAAGGCAATAATTGTCATTACTTTGATATTTATGAGTCCAGATTTTTCAACAGTATTATAATGTACACTATTTTTTAACTTTCTGTTTTTACTAAAT
Source organism: Neomonachus schauinslandi (assembly GCF_002201575.2). NCBI lineage: Eukaryota > Metazoa > Chordata > Mammalia > Carnivora > Phocidae > Neomonachus > Neomonachus schauinslandi. Next base: position 45,540,806 of record NC_058404.1, read on the forward strand.
AATGTATATTGTACATTTTTACATCATTTCTTGGTCTTCTATAAAATTATTTCTATAACTCCATGATTTGTATTTATTGATGTTAGTTTATTTAGATAATCTCTTTTTTTTTTTTACATTTTTAATTTTCTGCAATTGTAGATAATGTTGCTAGGATAACTTAGTAATTAAGTCTTTGTGGACATTGATGATTATTTCCTTAGGATCTATTTCTAGCATAAGTTTGTATGTCAGGGTATGTCTATTTTAAAGTCTTCCATCAGGGCAATAAGATAGTAATTTTAAATTGGACTGGGAAGTAAGGCTGTCTCAGTTAGAATTCTGGCTCTGGCTCCGTCCCTGGCTATGTCACAAACTCTCATTTTTCTCACTTGTATATCATCTGTACTAGTATCTACCTCAGAATTACTATGCAGATTATAAAACTAATACAGTTACTAGCTTAAAAGAGTGTTTGGTGCAGAGTGATCAATCAATAGATGCTTTTAATTATTCTGTACGCCAAATTGTCCTTGTAAATATTGTGCCTGTTTACAATTTTCACATTACATTAAAAATTCCCGTTTATACAAGGCTGTTATTTTATTTAAAAATCTCATTTTATAATTAGTATTATTTAAATTTGTATCTATTTAAATTTCTAGCAAGAATGTAACTTTTTAATTCATATGTTAACTGCTATATATATTTCTATAGCTGTATATATATGTTTCTTCATTTCTGAATTACTTGCTTAGATGTTTTCCAAAAATCTATTGAGATATTTGTTTCTCATTTATTAACAAAATTTTAAAAATATATTGCTATTAACTCTTATACTTTAAATGATACAATTATCTCTTTTCAGTTGTTTGCCTTTTAATTTGTATATGTGGTTTAACCTAATTTTTATGTAATCAAATGTATACTTTATTGAAGGGGGTAGAAATTGTGGTATAATACTTTTTTTTTTTTAATGAGACTCTCTGTGATCATCAATCTGGTCCATAAATTACTTGAAAATCATAGACATTATAAGAATGAAATGTAAAGTTTATAGTTCCAAGTTAATAATAAAGCAAAAGCTTGAATTTAGAATTAAATGTTTTTTTAAATAAAAGAATATTTAGTAATATATTTTGAGTAGAACATGTGTGAGTGAGAGAGAAAGAGAGAGTCCTCTCAGTAATTCTTGAGAAGATTTGGGACCACCCCAGTTGATCCAGCTGGTCAGATCTCTGGAGTAGTTTTAGGAAACAAGATAGGCGCTTCATCAAAGCCAAAATAGTTTGACTTGTTAAGATCTGCAAGTGGAAATGCTGTTCTCTCCCTAGGAAGACAAGACCCAATTATGTTGGCGACACACAGGCCACCAGAATAAAGTCCAATCCCTCTCCAATAGTGTGTACCAACTTAGCCTGGAGTCATGAAAATCTCTATTCTTCTCTATCTTTAGCCACTATCCCCATTTATTTTATTACCCACAGAATGAGTCTAGGAGGGAAAATTAAAACTTCATTTAATTGTTTCATATCTTGTGAGTTTGTTTCCAGTATAAAATGCCACTTATTTGGAGGAAAAATTACCTCCTAGATCCATTTTTGGAACTTAGGAAACTAGTCTTTATTGCACTCAAAGAAAAGTAATTTCTAAAGCCAAGATGAAAGAAAGATTTATGACTATATTTATCTTAAAAATTAATAGTTCCATTATTTATATGTTTGTCCTAAGTTCATCTGGTGTGTATTAGCACTCATGGAAAATAAGGTTCTCATTTTTACTTTCAATGATTGACTAATTTCTCCAGTTCCATTAATTTAAAATTCATCATTTCAGCATGCCTTTAGAAGATGGTACTTATAATATTTAAATTCATATGTAAATTGATCTGTTTGCTACTTTGCTAATGAAATACTATTTCTGTTATCATGGGTTTATAGTATGTTTTACTGTCTGAGAGGATATCTCTTCTTTCTGACTCTTGTTCTTTAACATCTTTTTGGCTGACATCTACTCTTTATTTTTACCAAAGAAGTGTAGAATTTCTCAAGAAAAAAAAATTAAAACTATTCCACATGGATATTTTTTCCTATTTTTAAAAATATTATGTATAAATTTGGTGAGGAACGCTATGTTTATAGCATTTTCCCATCTGGGAATATTTTATATATATAAATAAATATATATATACACACACACATATAAATATATACACACACATATACACATATATACACACATATATATGATTTTATTTCATGTCCCTAAAAAGTCATACTATATACTAAATACTGTACTTTTTTGCATATTTAATGTATAGCTATAAAATTGTTATTATTTTTGGATGTTTAATATTTTAAAATTTGAATTGCCAATGAAATATTGTTTCTTCATATATTCCTTCAGAGAATTTCTGGTAAATAGCAAGACTACTATTTGTCAGATATTTGTTTTCTTCTGAATATCCTAGTAAATTATCCTGGTTTAAGTTGTACATCATTATCTTCATAGATAATCATATCACCTACAGATATGTGATGCTATTCTTTCCTTGTCCACTAGAAAGTACTTTGTTTTATTTTTCTATCTCATTCACTTGACAGACACTTTTAAGATAACGTAAATAACTATAGTAAAAATTATTTCATCTTAAAGTTTTACTGTTTTCTCTATTTTAAGACATTTAAAAAAAATTTTTTTATTGTTATGTTAATCACCATACATTACATCATTAGTTTTAGATGTAGTGTTCCATGATTCATTGTTTGTGCATAACACCCAGTGCTCCATGCAGAACGTGCCCTCTTTAATACCCATCACCAGGCGAACGCATCTTCCCACCCCTCTCCCCTCTAGAACCCTCAGTTTCTTTTTCAGAGTCCATCGTCTCTCATGGTTCATCTCCCCCTTCGATTTCCCCCCTTCATTCTTCCCCTCCTGCTATCTTCTTCTTTTTTTTTTTCTTAACATATATTGCATTATTTGTTTCAGAGGTACAGATCTGAGATTCAACAGTCTCGCACAATTCACAGCGCTTACCAGAGCACATACCCTCCCCAGTGTCTATCACCCAGTCACCCCATCCCTCCCACCCCACCCCCCACTCCAGCAACCCTCAGTTTGTTTCCTACAATTAAGAATTCCTCATATCAGTGAGATCATATGATACATGTCTTTCTCTGTTTGACTTATTTCGCTCAGCATAACACCCTCCAGTTCCATCCACGTCATTGCAAATGGAAAGATCTCATTCCTTTTGATGGCTGCATAATATTCCATTGTATATATATACCACTTCTTCTTTATCCATTCATCTGTCCATGGACATCTTGGCCCTTACACAGTTTGGCTATTGTGGACATTGCTGCTATAAACATTGGGGTCCACGTACCCCTTCGGATTCCTACTTTTGTATCTTTGGGGTAAATACCCAGTAGTGCAATTGCTGGATCATATGGTAGCTCTATTTTCAACTTTTTGAGGAACCTCCATACTGTTTTCCAGAGTGGCTGAACCAGCTTGCATTCCCACCAACAGTGTAGGAGGGTTCCCCTTTCTCCACATATCCGCCAACATCTGTCATTTCCTGACTTGTTAATTATAGCCATTCTGACTGGTGTGAGGTGGTATCTCATTGAGGTTTTGATTTGGATTTCCCTGATGCCGAGCGATGTTGAGCACTTTGTCATCTGTCTGTTGGCCATTTGGATGTCTTCTTTGGAAAAATGTCTGTTCATGTCTTCTGCCTATTTCTTGATTGGATTCTTTGTTTTTTGGGTGTTGAGTTTGATAAGTTCTTTATAGATTTTGGATACTAGCAATTTATCTGATATGTCATTTGCAAATATCTTCTCCCATTCTGTCGGTTGTCTTTTGGTTTTGTTGACTGTTTCCTTTGCTTTGCAAAAGCTTTTTATCTTGATGAAGTCCCAATAGTTCATTTTTGCCCTTGCTTCCCTTGCCTTTGATGATGTTTCTAGGAAGAAGTTGCTGCGGCTGAGGTCGAAGAGGTTGCTGCCTGTGTTCTCCTTTAGGATTTTGATGGACTCCTGTCTCACATTGAGGTCTTTCAACCATTTGGAGTCTATTTTTGTGTGTGGTGTAAGGAAAGGGTCCAGTTTCATTCTTCTGCATATGGCTGTCCAATTTTCCCAACACCATTTGTTGAAGAGACTGTCTTTTTGGACATTCTTTCCTGCTTTGTCAAAGATGAGTTGACCATAGAGTTGAGGATCCATTTCTGGGCTCTCTATTCTGTTCCATTGATCTATGTGTCTGTTTTCATGCCAGTACCATACTGTCTTGATGATGACAGCTTTGTAATAGAGCTGGAAGTCCGGAATTGTGATGCCGCCAGCTTTGTTTTTCTTTTCAACATTCCTCTGGCTATTCGGGGTCTTTTCTGGTTCCAGACAAATTTTAGGATTATTTGTTCCATTTCTTTGAAAAAAGTGGATGGTATTTTGATGGGGATTACATTGAATGTGTAGATCGCTCTAGGTAGCATTGACATCTTCACAATATTTCTTCTTCCAATCCATGAGCCTGGCACGTTTTTCCATTTCTTTGTGTCTTCCTCAATTTCTTTCATGAGTAATTTATAGTTTTCTGAGTACAGATTCTTTGCCTCTTTGGTTAGATTTATTCCTAGGTATCTTATGGTTTTGAATGCAATTGTAAATGGGATTGACTCCTTCATTTTTCTTTCTTCTGTCTTGTTGTTGGTGTATAGGAATGCCACTGATTTCTGTGCATTGATTTTATATCCTGCCACTTGACTGAATTCCTGTATGAGTTCTAGCAGTTTTGGGGTGGAGTCTTTGGGGTTTTCCACATAAAGTATCATATCATCTGCAAAGAGTGAGAGTTTGACTTCTTCTTTGCCGATTTGGATGCCTTTGATTTCTTTTTGTTGTCTGATTGCTGTGGCTAGGACTTCTAATACTATGTTGAATAGCAGTGGTGATAGTGGACATCCCTGCCACGTTCCTGACCTTAGGGGGAAAGCTCTCAGTTTTTCCCCATTGAGAATGATATTCACATGGGTTTTTCATAGATGGCTTTTATGATATTGAAGTATGTACCCTCTATCTCTATACTCTGAAGAGTTTTGATCAAGAAAGGATGCTGTACTTTGTCAAATGCTTTTTCTGCATCTATTGAGAGGATCATATGGTTCTTGTTCTTTCTTTTGTTAATGTATTGTATCACATTGATTGATTTGCAGATGTTGAACCAACCTTGCAGCCCAGGGATAAATTCCACTTGGTCGTGGTGAATAATCCTTTTAATGTACTGTTGGATCCTATTGGCTAGTATTTGGTGAGAATTTTTGCATCCATATTCATCAGGGATATTGGTCTATAATTCTCCTTTTTGATCGGTCTTTGTCTGGTTTGGGGATCAAGGTATTGGTGGCCTCATAAAATGAGTTTGGAAGTTTTCCTTCCATTTCTAGTTTTTGGAACAGTTTCAGAAGAATAGGTATTAATTCTTCTTGAAATGTTTGGTAGAATTCCCCTGGGAAGCCATCTGGCACTGGGCTTTTGTTTTTTGGGAGATTTCTGATGACTGCTTCACTTTCTTTAGTGGTTATAGGTCTGTTCACGTTTTCTATTTCTTCCTGGTTCAGTTTTGGTAGTTGATACATCTCTAGGAATGCATCCATTTCTTCCAGGTTATCTAATTTGCTGGCATAGAGTTGCTCATAATATGTTCTTATGAATGTTTGTATTTCTTTGGTGTTGGTTGTGATCTCTCCTCTTTCATTCATGATTTTGTTGATTTGGGTCCTTTCTCTTTTCTTTTTGATAAGTCTGGCCAGGGGTTTATCAATCTTGTTAATTCTTTCAAAGAACCAACTCCTAGTTTCATTGATCTGTTCTACTGTTCTTTTGGTTTCTATTTCATTGATTTCTGCTCTGATCTTGATTATTTCTCTTCTCCTGCTGGGTTTAGGTTTTATTTGCTGTTCCTTCTCCAGCTCCTTTAGGTGTAGGGTTAGGTTGTGTATTTGAGACCTTTCTTGTTTCTTTTCTTTTTTTTTTTTTTAAAGATTTTATTTATTTATTTGACAGAGAGATAGACAGAAGAGCACAAGCAGAGGGAGTGGCAGAGGGAGAGGGAGAAGCAGGCTCTGCACTGAGCAGGGAACCCGATGCGGGACTCAATCCCAGGACCCTGAGATCATGACCTGAGCCGAAGGCAGACGCTTAACCATCTGAGCCACCCAGGCGCCCGAGACCTTTCTTGTTTCTTGAGAAAGGCTTGTATTGCTATATACTTTCCTCTTAGGACTGCCTTTGCTGCATCCCAAAGATTTTGAACAGTTGTGTTTTCATTTTCATTGGTTTCCACGAATTTTTTAAATTCTTCTTTAATTTCCTGGTTGACCCATTCATTCTTTAGTAGGATGCTCTTTAGCCTCCATGTCTTTGAGTTCTTTCCAACTTTCCTCTTGTGATTGAGTTCTAGTTTCAAAGCATTGTGGTCTGAAAATAGGCAGGGAATGATCCCAATCTTTTGGTACCAGTTGAGACCTAATTTGTGACCTAGGATGTGATCTATTCTGGAGAATGTTCCATGGGCACTAGAGAAGAATGTGTATCCCATTGCTTTGGGATGGAATGTTCTGAATATGTCTGTGAAGTCCATTTGGTCCAGTGTGTCATTTAGTCTTTATTTCCTTGTTGATCTTTTGCTTAGATGATCTGTCCATTTCAGTGAGGGGGGTGTTAAAGTCCCCCACTATTATTGTATTGTTGTCAATGTGTTTCTTTGCTTTTGTTATTAATTGCCTTATATAATTGGCTGCTCCCATGTTAGGGGTATAGATATTTACAATTGTTAGATATTCTTGTTGGATAGACCCTTTAAGGAGGATATAGTGTCCTTCCTCATCTCTTATTACAGTCTTTGGTTTAAAATCTAATTTGTCTGATATAAGGATTGCCACCCCAGCTTTCTTTTGGTGTCCATTAGCATGGGAAATGGTTTTCCACCCCTTCACTTTCAATCTGGGGGTGTCTTTGGGTCTAAAATGAGTCTCTTGCAGACAGCATATTGGTGGGTCTTGTTTTTTAATCCAATCTGATAGCCTGTGTCTTTTGATCGGGGCATTTAGCCCACTTACAGTCAGGGTAACTATTGAAAGATAGGAATTTAGTGCCATTGTATTGCCTGTAAGGTGACTGTTACTGTATATTGTCTGCATTCCTTTCTGATCTATGTTGCTTTTAGGCTCTCTCTTTGCTTAGCAGACCCCTTTCAATATTTCTTGTAGGGCTGGTTTTGTGTTTGCAAATTCCTTTAGTTTTTGTTTGTCCTGGAAGCTTTTTATCTCTCCTTCTATTTTCAATGACAGCCTAGCTGGATAGAGTATTCTTGACTGCATATTTTTCTCATTTAGTGCTCTGAAGATATCCTGCCAGTCCTTTCTGGCCTGCCAGGTCCCTGTGGATAGGTCTGTTGCCAGTCTAATGTTTCTACCATTGTAGGTTACATATCTCTTCTCCAGAGCTGCTTTCAGGATTTTCTCTTTGTCTCTGAGACTTGTAAGTTTTACTATTAGATGTTGGGGTCTTGACCTATTTTTCTTGATTTTGAGAGGGGTTCTCTGTGCTTCCTGGATTTTGATGCCTGTTTCCTTCCCCAAATTAGGGAAGTTCTCTGCTATAATTTGTTCCAATATACCTTCTGCCCCCCTCTCTCTTTCTTCTTCTTCTGGGATCCCAATCATTCTAATGTTGTTTCATCTTATGGTATCGCTTATCTCTCGAATTCTGCCCTCGTGATCCAGTAGTTGTTTATCTGTCTTTTTCTCAGCTTCTTTATTTTCCACCATTTGGTCTTCTATATCACTGATTCTCTCTTCTGCCTCATTTATCCTAGCAGTTAGTGTCCCCATATTTGATTGCACCTCATTAATAGCCTTTTTGATTTTGACTTGGTTAGATTTTAGTTCTTTTACTTCTCCAGAAAGGGTTTCTCTAATAACTTCCACGCTTTTTTCAAGCCCAGCTAGTATCTTTAAAGTGATGATTCTGAACTCTAGATCTGACATCGTAGTAATGTCCGTATTGAGTAGGTCCCTGGCAGTTGGTACTACCTCTTGTTCCTTTTGTTGAGGTGATTTATTCTGTCTTGTCATTTTGTCCAGAGGAGACTAGATTAATGAGAGAACAAAATGCTAACAGGGTAACAACGTCCCCAGAAAATATACTCTAAACAAATCAGAAAAGCCCTCAGATGCTCTGAGTCCTCAGCAGGAGGGGCTGCCGGGGAGCCTCCACACACTTGTCCCCATCTTATGTTTTTCCTATTTTAAGACATTTCTCAGCAAAATGGCAGAAAAAGAATTTTCTACCTTCTTTTCCCAAAGAACATCCAATTTGACAGTGACCTATGGACAAGGGTGCTTTTGTGGAAGTATGGAAATCCAGAAGAGAAGTTCTAGCATACTGTTCTAGCAAATCAATCCATAAATAAATAACTTTGAAAAAAATTAAAATCCAAGATTGGACACATTGAAAGGGGATAAGAGGAACAATTTCACTTTGCCTGCATCACCGCACCCCTGAGGCAGAATAGCACTGTGAAGAGAGATGTTCTTGGCCACAACTTGTCCCATGGGGAAAGTGAGACATGTGATTGAGAAGCCAGCTTCCCCAGTAGTACATGACACTGCCCAAAGAGGCTCACTGTTTTCTTGCTCTCTCTGGAACTGAGGTGTTCTGCGTAAGTGGGGCAGGGAGGGGCTGGGAGATCATCAGCCAGGGCTGTCACTGAGCATCAAAGGGACTTGGATATTACTAATCCTTTTGTGGACTCCATCAGGAAGTCCACCCATGAGCCTCTAGGGATGCCTCATCTGCAGATTCCCCTAACAGTCAGTAAAGAGTGGAACTGGCAACTGTTTCTTTAAATGTGAAGACAATGCAAAATTTTAAGTAACACTAAAAATCAAGAAAACATGACTCCACCAAAGGAAAACCATAATTGTCCAGTAGCCAAGCCCAAAGGAAAGGTAATCTGTGATTTTCTCAATAAAAAATTCAAAATGGTTACTTTAAAAAGGCTCAGTGAGCTTCAGGAAAACAATACAAGAACAAAATGAGTTTAACAGTGAGAAATAAATCATAAAGAAGAACCAAACAAAATTCTGGAGCTGAAGAACACAATACAATAAGGAACATCAGCAGCAGATTTGATCAAGCAGGAGAAAAAACCTGTGAGGTAGAAAATAAGTCATTTGAAATTATCCAGTCAGAAAGGAACAAAGAAAAAGAATGAAGATGAGTGAAGAAAGCCTATGTGAATAATGGGATAACATCAAGAGAATGATGTAGGTAACACTGGAGTCCCAAAAGGAGAAGAGAGGGAGAAAGGCAGAAAGCTTATTCAAGGAAATAATGACTGAGAACATCCCAAATCTGGGAGGAGACTTAGACATTTAAGTTCATGAGCTCACAGGTCCCCAGAAAGTTTCAACACAAAAAGATCTCTAAGACACCTTATAATAAAACTGTTTAAAATCAAAGAGAGAATTTCAAAAGCAGTAAAAGGAAAAAAAAAATCCTCACAAAGGAACACCCGTAAGGCTATTAGCAGATTTTTCAGCTGAAGTCTTGCAGGACAGGAGAGAGTGGGATGATAAATTTAGTTGTTGAGAGGGGAAAAAAAAAAACTGCCAACCAAGAATACTTTACCTGGCAAAACAGTCCTTCAGAAATGAAAGCAAGCTAAAGACCCCAGACAAACAAAAGCTGAGGGACCTCATCACCTCTGGACTTGCCTTACAAGAAATGCTGAAAGGAGTTCTTCAAGCAGAAATGAAAGAATGCTATTTAGTAAAATGAAAACATATGAAAATATAAAACACAATGGTAAATGTAAATATAGATTTAAATTCAGAACACTCTAATACTATAATATCGTCATATGTTAATCACTTAACTTTAGTATGAAGATTAAAGGACAAAGATATTAAAAATAACTATAGCTACAATAATTTGTTAATGGATATGTAGAGAAAAATATAAATTGTGACATCAAAAATATAACATGGGGGAGTAAAAGGGTATATGGCCAAAGTTAAGTTGTTATTGGCTTAAAATAGACTGTTTAACCATAACATGTTTTATATAAGCCTCATGATAACCACAAAACAAAAACTTATAGTAGTTACACAAAAGATAAAGAGAAGGGAATCAATGCCTATCACTACTGAAAATTATCAATTCAAAAGGAATATGGCAAAAAAGGAACAAAGGAACAAAGAAACTGCAAACAAGCCAAAAAATAATAATTAATAAGTCCTTATCTATCAATAACTACTTTAAATTTAAATTTAAATGGATTAAATTCTCCAGTCAAAAGACAGAGTGGCTAAAAGGATTAAAAAGACAAACAAAAACAAAGTAAAACAAAACAAAACAAAAAAAATAAGACCCAATTATATGCTGCCTACAAAGGACTCATTTCTGCTTTAAGAACACATATAGACTCAAAGTGAAGGGATGGAAAAATATATTCTATGCAAATAGAAACCAAGAGAGAACAGAATAGTTATATTAGCCAAAATAGACTTTAACTCAAAAACTATAACAGACACAAAGCAGGTCATTATATAATGATAAAGGGACCAATTCATTAAGAAGATATAAAAACTGTAAATTGTATGTACCAACACTGGAGCACCTAAATATATAAAGCAAATACTAACAGATCTAAATAGAGAAATAGACAACAATAAAATAATAATAATATGATATTTCAACACCCCACTTTCAACAATGGATAGATCATCCAGACAAAAAACATAGGACTTGAACTATACTTAAGACCATATGTATGTAACAGACTTGCCAAACATTCCATTCAATAGCAGCAAAATATATATTCTTCTCAAGTGAATGCAGGACATTCTCTAGGATAGATCAAATACTAGGTCACAAGACAAGTGAAATTAGCCAGGGAGATAAAGACAAATACTGTATGATCTCACTTATATATAGGATCCAGGGGAAAAAGAAGTCAAACTCCTATAAACAAAGAGTAAAATGGTTACAAAGGGCTGGGGGATGGGGAAAATGAGGAGATGCTGGTCAAAGGGTACAAGCCTTCAGTTATAAGATATTGAATAAACTCTGGGGATCTAATGTGCTGCACAGTGACTATAGGTAATAATACATTCTCAAAAACATTGCTTATAAGTGTTTTTTTAAACATTTCTCTGCATGCATTACAAGTTGGCAGTTATATCCATTCACTGATATAACACTTTTCTCAATGTAGCAAACGAATAGCATTCTTAGAAACATCTTTTTTCACAAGTGTTCTTAAAACATTTCTCTACATGCATACAGAATGTACTTGACATTTTCTAAGAGAGTAGACCTCCTCACCATACACAAACAAAAAGTCTCTATGGGAGGTGATGGATGTGTTAATAACTTGATTGTGGTAATCACTTAACAAAGGGTAAGTATGTCAAATCATCAATCTGTACACTTTAAATATATATAATTTTATTTGTCAATTATACCTCAATAAAGCTGAAAAAAGCATTTTTTATTATGTTAAAGAAAAAATTCTTAAAAAAAAATCAGGAATGGGAGTCCACTCATCAAATTATAATTAAAAATTATTATTCAATATTTATTATGAACCCTATGCTAATTGCTTCACATGTCTGATCCCACTGAATCCCCACAACTCTGTAAATCAGGTATTATAATCCCAGTTATGCAGATTAGGAAATCATATTTTGAAAGTTAAAACTTTCAAGTGCTATGTTTGAAAGTGGTTACTGAGTTTCAGATACTTGATCCAAAATAATATTCTATACTCTTTCCTTTTGAGGCATTTATAAGCAATTATAACTTTGTCTCCTTTGAGTTCCTATTATAATGAATTATAGTAATTAATTTTCCATCAATTTTTTTTGTTGTTGAATTCCTTCAATTGGCCATGCAATTGCTTTCTATGTAGTGTGGAATCAAGTTGGTAGCACTTATTTATAATATATTACATATACGTATATGCTTCTTCTGCATTTGTTTTGTTCCATTTTATTTTAGAAATAATAATTAAAATATATTTACACTGATGATCTTAGTTTTCCCGCCTCAGATTCTCTAGCCACACTGCAATCTGCTATTTCTACCACATCAGTCAAATTATACTGCATTTGTCAATATTATCAGTCACCTCCATGCTACCTGTCAAATTTAATTGTCAAGTCACACTCTCTTTCAGCAACCTTTGAGTTGCTGCCAGGTTTTCTTTCTCCTTCACAGTCTGTCCCTTTTGCTTGTTTTTTTTTTTTTTTTTTTTTTTCATTTTTTTCCTTTTTTTTTTTTTTTTTTTTTTTTTTTTTTCTGGATTATCTTCCTCTTTCTTATGTCCAAAAGTTAAACTTTTCTAAGACTCAGTGCTTGGATTCTAAAATTATACTCTTTCTAGGTGATCTTATCTAGTCTTGTGGCTTTAAATGTCAACTGCATGCTAATGATATTTGTGCAGGTAAAACTTGGTTCTCTTCCTGGTTTTCCCCTCTACTCTCACATGACTACCATACTCATAACATGTCTGACATCAGATGTGGGTATGTGCGGGGTTTTCACACCAAGCAATTCTGTAACACCATCTGGATGTTCTATGACAAATCAATTCTGACATTGTCTATTTGGAGATAGTGTCAGATCGCACCAGTTAAGGGCTCAGTGCTACAGACTGTGCTCCTCCCCCACCCACTTCAAATGCCAGTTGCCATCCATGTTAACTGTACTGACTGGTTATAAATTGGAGGTCCCTATGACTCTCTCCTCAGGTTTGATTAATTTGTTAGAATGGCCCAAAGAATTCAGGAAAAGAGTTTACTTACTGTTTATCAGTTTACTATAAAAGGATATGATAAGGACTGCAGATGAACATTCAAATGGAAGAGATGCATAGGATAAGGTATGTGGGAAGGGGCATCAGCTTCCATGGTCTCTCCAGTGCACCACTCTCCCAGCATCTCACCAACCCCATACTTTTGGGATTTTTATGGAAGCTTCATCATTTAGGCATGACCGATCATTTCTAGCCCTTCTCCCCTCTGGAGAATGGGGGTGAGGCTGAAAATTCCAAGCTTCTAATCATGGCTTGGTCTTTCTGGTGACCAGCCCCCACCCAGGAGCCCACCCAGAGTCATCTCATCAGAACAAAAGACGCTGCTACCAAGGAAATTTAAGTGCCCTGTGTCAGGAACTGGGGCCAAGGACCAAATATCAGAAAAAAAGATGCTCTTAGAGCTCATATCATTCAGAATATTATAAGGGTTCTAGGCATTTTGTGTCAGGAATTGGGGACAGAGACCAATATATGTATTTCCTATTATCTCAGAATATTATTTCCAGTTTTGGTTTATCCCCTGAACTTCATTCAGACTTATTTATTCAACTTTTTGATTTATCCATATGGATAACTAGTAAAATTCAAAATTGACATAATGAAATGAAACAGGACAGTTATCCATCTTGGTCATTAAAAATAAGAAAAAAATGTATTTTTACTTCATTTTTACTGTTTCCAACACTTATACATTCCTGTCTGTTATCATACCCCTGCCTGAAGAATTTTCTTAAACATTTTGTATAGCTCAGATACTCTAGCAAAGAATAAACTTTTGCTTGTCTGAAGAGGTTTTCTATTTCATTTTCATTTTTTTTAAAGATTTTATTTATTTATTTGAGACAGAGAGAATGAGAGAGAGCACATGAGAGGGGGTAGGGTCAGAGGGAGAAGCAGGCTCCCCGCCGAGCAGGGAGCCCGCTGCAGGACTCCATCCAGGGACTCCAGGATCATGACCTGAGCCAAAGGCAGTCGCTTAACCAACTGAGCCACCCAGGCGCCCTCATTTTCATTTTTGAAGGATATTTTTGTTTATACACTATAGGATTCTGGATTGCTATATTTTTTTAGTACTGAAAAATGTCAGTCCATTGTCTTTTTGAATGGCTTAATTCTGCCGTTGCTCTTATATTTGTTCCTTTGTATATTATTTTTTCCTGGTGACTGCTTTAAAGATTTTGTATTTATCTTTGATTTTTAGCAGTTTTACTATTTGTCTATCTCTTTGATATTTATCGTGGTTTTTTTTTTTGAGCTTCCTTGATTCTGGTTTAAAGTATTTTGTTAGTTTTGGAAAATTCTTGATCATCATCTCCTCAAATATTTCTTCTGCCCATTTTATCTTTGCCTTCTAGGATTTTAATTCCATGTGTATTTGATCATTAAATATTATCCAAGAGCTCTCAGATGGTCTGTCTTATTTTCACTCTTTTTATTTTTCAATTTGAATATTTAAAAATAATGTATATTGACTTATTTCCTAGGTTGCTGATTCTTTTATCACCTGTAGTAAATCTACTGAGGAGCTCATCTAAAGAATTTTTTATCTCTGATATTGTGTGTGTGTGTCATTTGGCTATCATTTCTCTCCTGAATTTTCCCATATGTTTATATGTGTTTTCCACATAATCCACTAAGGCTCTGGCATATTAGTCATAATTATTTTTAAATTATCTGATTGATAATCCCAGCATTTGATTAATCTGAGTCTAGTTGTATTGATTGCTTTAGTTCTTGACAGTGAAGTATTTTCTTGTTTTTTGTTTTTCTCTTGTTTTATTTTGTCTCATAAGTTTTTGTTGACTCCTGAACATGATATAGTAGATACTGGAGTAAATTGTCTCCATGACTGGAAATGGGCATGACTCTACTTGTCTGCTGTGGAGGTATGATTAATTTTAGTCAGGAGTTGAACTATCTTTGGGTTTTATTGTTGCTATTATTATCTCTAGTGTACCACTGAATTCAAAGTTTTCTAACAGTGGTTTTCTATTGTCTTGTGGTTGGGTTGGGGGCTAACATACCAGAGGGTTCTTATCAGCACCCCTTCTTCACCATCAGTTTTCAACCATCCCTGCATGTCCAAACCACATAGAGGGTTCTTCTCAAGCTCTTTCCCTTCTCTCAGCAGTAGACATATATTGCTTGTTACTCAGTACTAGGTTCATGCTAGGGACAAGAGAGTCCTCTGTTGTCCAATCTCAGTCTTACTTTAACCTCAGTCTTGCTGTGCTTGGATATCAGGTTTAAGGCTTTCTCTGCCAATCTTCTCTATGGTAGAAAGTCTCTGCCTTTATTTGTAGTTGATTTTGGAAGGGAGAGAATTTACTGTCACTGCCCCACTGGCAAAAGACCTCTGCCTACTACTGGTGTAAGATCCTAAGCCAGGAATGATTTGCTGTCCTTCCTTCAGAGGTAGAGGATTTATCTTACATATTTCTCCAAGCAGCAATGCTTTCTCCAAGCATCTCTCTCTAAGGATTCCAATGTGTCCTACAGTTGGAAAGGTTTCCAATTTCTCCCCAAGAAGTAGACAGACTGCTTCTATCCATACCCTGGAAGTAATCATTCTTTATCTATGTCCCAAGTAAAAAAAGTTTGCTATTCTCTTCCAGCAACCATGGGTTTGCTTCTGATGAGAGTGTAATATAAATTATCCAAAGATGTCCTCTGTATATTGTTTTTATGTTGTTTATTTCATCACAGAGGCTGGTACCATTAGCTCAAAAGCTTGCTAGGACAAAACTCAAATTTTTACACAAGTTGCTCAAAAATGCAGTCCAAATCAGCATATTTTTAGTGATTTAAAGCCTATCTGCTTTATACACCCTACAAAATTTCGTTCAAAATCTGCTCGCCATAGATAAGACAAACACCAAGATTATAAAAGATGCCAAGCCACTGCTGCCCTTTGGAATTCTTTGACCCGCAGACTCTCCAGTGTGCTGCTAAATGACATCATCCAGACATATAAGCTTCCTCACCAATTTTCCCCTCTCTCAAGAATTCCCTTGCCCTTTTCTTCTTCTAGGTGGTGGTCCTGTACCATTGTCTCTGGAAGCTCTCATACTGTGAGGTACTTACCCAACCTTCCCACATTAAAATCTGTCAAAAAGCCATCTAAATAAAGCTAATTGCTTGTTAGTTACCTTGTAATCATATATTTTTCCTTAATCAGCCCCTGATAAACTCATTACAAGTGGCAATGAGGACCAGGTCATTTTTAGTAAAACAACCACTTGGCAAGTTAATCCTGGAGATCCTTAAGCAATTAGGGCTCCAAATTTAGGATGCTTACATGTTAGCCTGGTGTGGCATTGCTCTCTGCTATGTTACACTCTATATTTTTCATGGTCTCCTCCTGTGCCTCATTAGCCTGGCCAAGCAGTAACACCAGTATTTGAGTGAACCCATATTATTAAAATTGACTGGGGATGGGATCAGAAGTAGTGAGATGCCCAGGGAAAGTGGTCAGGCCTCCGGCATAGGTTCCCCACTAGGCAGGTACTAAATGTTGTAAGACTTGTGGGCATTGAATAGGAAAAGGGGAGCTTGCATGCCACTAGAGCAAGGATGGACCACCCATCATCCCACTACAGACTATGGTGGCAGGAATTTTTCACAGCCAAGTCAGAGATTTGGGGTACTCTGAGATGAGAGGATGTTCTCATTCCTGGGGACTTGTAGGTAAACAAGTCAATAAGGTACAGATATGAGGCTGAAGCCAGTCTCAGATTGGAAAAATAGCCTTTGAAAGCAGCTAATATGCTTCTGTGATATTTAGTTATGCTATTGTGATGTAATCATTATAGCTTGTCTGCACGGGGATATTGACACCTGACCCTAACACTTGGGCTAAGCTAGCTAAAGTGTTACTTTAAGTGAATAAAGACAAGGAAATTTATATCCCTGTCTATCCCAGGACTCCAAAGGGGTAGCTGTTCTGCTGAATGGTCCAAACCATAAGACATGTGCTAGGACTTGCTTGTGGCAGCTTGTCACAGGAAGCCACTCAGAGAAGAGATAGGAGCCCATAATCCTGGTAGAGATGATAAAGGGTGGGAAGACCCTGGGAAGGAAGACTGGTGATCTTCAGATGAAAAGGCAGCACAGTGTCACCATGACAGTGTCTGGGATAATTTACCCTCTGCTTTGTCATTAACCATCCACAGCATAATAAAGGCTGAAAAGACAAAAGTAAAGGGCCAAGGTGGAAGGGAATGTTATAGCTTGGAGGAGGAAACACAGCTTCTGTCTCTTACCCTGGAGCCCAATCTCTCCTTAAGGAGCTAAATCAGGAAATAAATTTTAAAAAGGGGCCACCTGGCTATGTAGAATGTATCTAGTGGGGAGTGAGTTCCATCTAACAGGGTCTGAATTTTAACAATCAGATGCTATAGTATTGGATGCAAAAAGAAAAGAAAAAATGGTGCTCTTACTAAAGAATCTTGCACAATTAGTGCAGAAGGTGGGCTGACCCACAGAGAAGACTTTGGACCCAGGTCTGTCTACCTTGCTGATGTGAATTTTTATGGCTTTGAAATCCACTCAGCCTACATTAGGTCTCATAATGGCCTGGGCAGATAGTCAATGGAAAATGTTAGCTGATACTAAAGATCTCCTCTACCAGTTGAGGGTTTTGGAGTGAGCTTATCAGGCAACAGATGGTATTGTAGCATGATGACTTGGCACATACAGAGAAGGCTAAAATGGTCCTGTGTCCATCCAGTCATTTCTAAGGGGGCTTATAAAAAACATAAGTTCTTTTACTGACAATGATGGCTAATGCTAAAACAATTTAAGAGGAGATAGATGCCCTGGACTTAAAAGAAGAAAAGAAGTTCAGATAGCTATGTCCCAGCTGTTATCCACACAAATTAAACAAATCGGCCGAGAACTGGAACTCAGGGCTGAATCTTATCATACTTTAGGGCTCATGGTGTTAAATAACAACATAGCCTGACATTACTTATTGACTGATAAAGGTGGAGGGGGGTCTTTTGTGCACTTGCTAACATATCTGCCTGTAGATAACACTTAACCAAGTTTTACAGAGAGCCAGAGACATGTACCAAAAGGACCATAATGTTACTCTATTACTAGATGATTAAACAAATCAAAGTCTTTTCTTTTTCTGATCTACTCTTCCGATTTTACCCCATTGAATGGGCAGACCAGCTGCAAACAGACTTTGAAATCCTAATTTGTGAACTTACAGGATTCTGGATCATTATAATACTTCATGGCTGGCTCCAAACTCAGGCTTTATGAAATAAAATACAACTTAGACTATAAAACAACATGGTATTAAGGGATAGTTTGTTATATAAATGTACCCCAAATGGCCCATGTATATTGTCCCTATGTTTATTTCACAGCAGGCTGGGATCATCATCTCAAAAGCCTGCCAGAGCTAAACCCAAATTTTTACTGATCCAATTGCTTTAACTAGAGCCCAAATAAGCATATTTTCAGCCATTTAGAACGTGTTTTTGCATATTCAATGAAACTGCAACCAACATCTGCTAGACACGGATAAAACAGGCTTTGGGACTATGAAAACCCCCAAGCTGTGGAGTTCTCTGACCAGAGATTCTTCATTATGCTAGACATAAGCTCCCTCTCCAATCCCCTCTCCCCAGTTCTCCTTGTGGGGGGTGACCCCATGCCATTGCCTCTGGAGGGTCTCATGCTATAAGGGAAGTTCCCTCCTCATACTAACTTGTGCTCCTATCACCTCATGGTTGTGTTTTTCCTTAATCAAGCTCCAAATCCCTGAATTCATAAGGAGAGGAAGGTATTGGGAAGTAGATAGAAATTTCTATGTCCCCTCCTCCCCAGCAGCCACCTATCATCCCCGCATGCCTGTGTCACCAAGGAGGATTCTTTGGTTCCCTGCCCTGCCCCCCTATCAGTTTCCTAGGGCTGCCATAACAATGTACCACAAACCAAGTGAAGTGTATTTTGTCATAATTATGGGTAAGTCAAGGTGTCAGCAGTGTATGCTTCCTCTGAAATTTTGGCTAGAATCCTTCCTTGCCTCTTTCTAGCATCTGGTCATGGCTGTCAATCCTTGGCCTTCCTTCACTTGCAGCTATGTCACTCCAATTTCTGCCTCTGCCGTTACATGGCATTCTCTGTGCATCTCTCCTCTCTTCCTGAGAAAACCAGCCATTGGATTGAGGGCCCATCCATTCCAGTTTGATCTCATCTTAACGAATTACATCTGTAACAACACCAGATCCAAATAAGGTCACATTCTAAAGTACTGGGAAGGAAGATTTCAACATATTTCTCCTGGGGACACAATTTAACCTAAAACAAACCATTCTTTCTCATGAGTACCCAGTGGAGGTCTATGTGAAGGGACTCAGGATGAATATTAACTCCTTTTGTGTCTGGGGCCTCCAATTATTCCAAACTTACACATTAGCCCGTACTTAGACCTTAGCAATTCATTAACACTTTAACTAATTTCATCTTATTTACTTGTATGGTGGTCAACGGTGGTCACCTCTTTCTCCCATGCTGTTAGAGGTGATACAGCTTGTATCTTGTCTCTCCATAAGCAGGCTTCTTTTTGAAATATAAGTTATTCAGTTGCCTTGAGACTTCAGCTCACTGATAAGCTCAAGAAAATGGTAGTATCCAACTTTTTTCATTGATAGGTTGAGAGTAACATTCTTTGCAGGTTTTTACATCTTAAGTGAAGGCAGAAGTCCTAAACTCTTGCTTTAGACTCACCTCCCTACGAACCTGCTTCTCCCTAAGACTTGCTCACTTGGGGCAGTTTTCACCCACTTTTAAAAGTTAAAAATACCGGGCGCCTGGGTGGCTCAGTTGGTTAAGCGACTGCTTTCAGCTCAGGTCATGATCCTGGAGTCCCTGGATCAAGTCCCGCATCGGGCTCCCTGCTCGGTAGGGAGCCTGCTTCTCCCTCTGACCCTCCCCCCTCTCATGTGCTCTCTCTCTCTCATTCTTTCTGTCTCAAATAAATAAATAAAATCTTTAAAAAAAAAAAAAAAAAAAGTTAAAAATACCTAGGAACAATGTCTGATTTTGTATTCCTTATCTTCCCTATCATATTAAATCAATCAACATGCCTTCTCTGTTTTATGTTCATATAACACAATATTAAAGATAAAGGGTATACTAAGACATTAAGGTGATAGAGATCAGCAAAGTGTCTGATATATGAGAGAGATTATAGGAAAGTTATGGGGATGCCCAAGTTTTCTTCCATTTTAAATAGATGGTGGGAGATAAAATGAAATTGCTTTTTATTACACACCATGAATCATGTTTTTTAAGTTCAATGTTTTCATTATGTTCAAAATATATTCTGCATCTGATCACTTCTCAACACTTGTTCTGCTGCCTCTCTGGACTAGCCACCACAATCTTTTTTTTTTTTTTTTTCCTGGACAACTGCAGTAGTCTTAGTGTTCTCCTTTGCACCTCCAATACCCCACCCTCAGAAGCCTATGTTCCACATGACAATATAAGTCAAACAGTTTCACTTTCCTGCTAAATCCCTCCAAAGATTGTTCATGACACTTGGTAAATGTTTCAAAGTCCTTACATTTTTTTTCCTCCCACTCTGTCTCCTACCATTAGTTCTTTGTTTTCTCTTTCGGTATTATATTCCTCTTTGCTTTCTAAAAACATTAATCATGCTCTTGCCTTTAGATCTTGCATTGGCTGTACACATTGCTAAGAGTACTCCTTTCTTAGTTATTTATGTAGACTTCTCTAGCCACCCTATCTAACATATCTTTTCTCCTGCCCACTCCTTACCTTGCTTTATTTTTGTCATAACACTTTGGACATATAGCATACCTTTGTTTCTTTCCTACTGCTCACTGAAATGTAAGCATTATAGGGATAGGGGCATGGTCTCAGCTTTACCCACTGTTTCTAGAAAGTCTGATATATGACAAGACCTCTGGACCTATCTTTTGGGGCTGAACACACCAGGGCTAAGAATCAATATTCAACCAAAGGCAAATATTACTTTCATAGAAGGGAATTCATGATATAAGAATTTAGCATTTTACCAACAAATTAATGAATATTTTTACAACTTTTTAATTAATATATAATAGTCTACTTTTATAAGGTTCACACTGGTGGAGAGAGCAATTATTTCCCAGTATCTTAATCTATAAGGTTGCTTCTGTCACTCTACTGCACAATTGCAATGCTTGATAGGTGCTTATTTTTAACTGAAACTGGTGGGGTGAGCTAGATTACTTTTTACTCTTTCTGCTGATAGAGTGTCCAACTGATGGTGATGCCATCACCAAATTATTAAGGCTCTCATCTTCTATTTTCTGAATTTAATTTGCATTATGTGATGCATTATGTGTGCTTCTTTGAAGCAATTTCATAAACTCAAGCTTTATACAATACTTGAAAACATGTTCTGAATATTTTCAAAAGCAGGCTTAAGATTGTTACCAGCACTCGTATATTTTATTTCTAATAATTTTGCATTCACTTGCTGTTCTGCACAATCACTGGGTAAAAATACAGAGATAAAAGTAATGTAATGTTGTTCAAGGCACAAAATTATCTTTGATTTATTATCTGAATCTCAGATTTTATTTAATATTAATTTTAGCGTGTTACCTGAGTAGAATAATAGTACAGTCTTTGCAGCAGATGGAATGTAAAAAATTCATGCACTTTTCAGACACTTCTGTTTGGTTACTTCTTTAGCAGTTTCCATCAAGCTCACTACATTTTCTGTAAGAAACCGTTGACTTAATAGGTCCCGCTAGGTTGTTGTCTTATCTATAAATAAATTATTAAGCCTTTCTTTTATTCAAGATGTCTTTCTGTCCTATAATTGCCCCGGTTCACTTTGTTTGATTATTTTTCATGGATACATGATGGAGCAGGGCTCAAATCTACTAAGTCATATAGTTGGTCTTTGGCTGGAAAAAAGAGGTTATAAATGCCCCCAATATATTCTTGCTAAAGCCACAGATTTTTTTCTTTACTTCATCCTGTGCTATAATTGCTTTATGAGTATGTAGCTGATGGGTGGTAACAAAGCAATACATGCTTGAAACTTCTTAATTACTTAAAAACTACACCCCATTTGTTTTCTCATAAACATCAACCCCATGACATTAGTTTAAAACTTATTTTCTATTCTATGAATATTTCTTCAAGGAAATTCACTCTGTTAACTACATGGAATCCAAAAATCTCTCAGTAAGCAAGCAGAGCAGAAGCCTACTGAAATTCATTGTTTTCCAATGAGCTACCAAACTTTTAGTTTGAAAATGGGTAGTTATCTCAGTCTTGTTGACTATTTTGTTAGCTTTTCCTTTCCTAGAATCAGAACTATAAGAGAATATCTTATTCAATCAATTTTGTAATATTTGTTGTTTTAAAATTTGATTAATGAAAAATAATGGTGTTTGAGGTAAACTTATTTTCTTCTAATATTTCTTTTTATGCTCTTTATATTCTTTATTGCTTTGGATCAAAGTAATTTACCATGCATTTTGTAGAAGATTTTGAAAATTTCCCTTCGCATGAAATATTGGCTTTTGATCCATCTTCAGAGGCATGAAAATTCATAAATAGGATGTCTTTAAAATAACTTCTAGAGCCTAAGTGGAATTAAATAATTAAAAATATTCTTAAGGGTTATTTTGATTAATGTGAGAAGTGCTCACATTATTAGAATTATGACAAGAACTTACTTCTGTTTTTCTGCCAATTACTATTATTTAGATTTCTCATAAATATTGCTGTTCCATGTAAGAACCATGTTTTCCATAATGTTAGGTACTTTGGCGTGAGTTATCTAGGACTCTTAAATTAACTGTAAATATATTATTCTATTTATTCAACTAATTGAAAGTTTGTAATAATTGTTTTTATATATAAAGTTAACAGTTTTCACAATCATTAATATTTAAAAAAGATTTTATTTATTTATTTGAAGAGAGAGAGAACAAGCAGGGGGAGTGGCAGGCAGAGGAAGAAGGATCATGACTTGAGCTGAAGGCAGACACTTAAATGACTGAGGCACCCAAGCACCCTCACAATCATTAATTAAAGTATTTTCTTCCTGTAATAGTACATACACATATTTATATTTTAACTAACTGATAGATTTTTAAAATATAAAGCATATAAGAAAACCTTTACCTTGTTATATCTGGAATGTTTACCTTCATTTGATATTTAGATAGTATGTTAAAGTATTACACTGATTAGAGATAATAGTATCAATGCCTCATGATCATGTACAAATTCAGAAATACCAGCAATAACTCCGGAGTAAACTTTCAGCTTCCCAAAGAGAATGTCCTAAACCATACAGCAGATTTTGGCAGGATTCCATAGCTGAAGCTGGGCTGCTGTGCACCCCAAAAACCAGATGATGAACTAAGAATGAATAAATAGGCATAATTTTATTTTACCTAGAATTCATCCAAGTAGAAAGATGATGTGACATTATCTCAGTGTACATAGTGGAAGAGACAGTTGGAAGAAGCATCCGTTCATTCTGTACAGTTTACTGAGCATCTGCTCTGTCAGACGTGTTCTGTTAGGCAATGAGCATAAAGCACTACAGAAAAGGTACCAAGACCACACACCAGTATAGAGACAAAACACAAAAAACAATTGATGTTTTCAACTGTGTGATTTGTTTCTGTGAGCAAATAGTATCATTAAAAAAAAGAGAAAGTGATTGCACCTTCTATGTTAGATAGTTTGGTCAGGGAAGATCTCCCTGAGGATTAAATAATATGAAGACATGATTTTGTGGATATCTGGAGAAGGAATGTTCTAAGCAGAGAGAACAGCATACAAAAAAGCCTAAGGTCTGAACATGCTTGGCATATTTGAGTAATTCAAGAGACATATTTGGATAACTAAAAATGGCTATAGCATTTTATAATTTTCAATTACAAGGCCTTTTACAATGTATTAAATCCTAGAACCTCAATTTTAACAACATCAAGAACAACAAAACAAAATGCCTAAGTAACAACTCTACAAAGAGGTGACAGTGGATATTTCTCATAGTTAATAGCTATAAAGTGAACTCTATGTGGCTGTCACAGAGGCAAAGAGGTGTATTTTGACACCAGACCAACTGTGCTGATATAAGAGCTAATGAGTTTTACTTTGAGGTAAAGAATGGAGATGGGAGATGAGGTCAAGATAATAACATTAAAAGATTGATTAGAATAAGGTCAAACTATACGTAAGTGTTTAAGTGTTTCTTTGCCAAAATTTACAGTTACTGCTTACCTTGTAGTTCTTATGTTTTAATATAATTACATGTATTAATTAAGCTAATTGATGGCAATGTTTTGCATTTTTTATGTAAAGATTTATTTATTTATTTTAGAGAGAGTGTGTGAGCAGGGGGAGGGGCAGAGGGAGAGAAGAGAGAAGGAGAGAAGCAGACTTCCCACTGAGCAAGGAGCCTGATGTGGGACTCCATCCCAGGACCCTGAGATCAGGACCTGAGCTGAAATCAAGAGTTGGATGCTTAACCAACTGAGCCACCTAGGCGCCCCAATGCTTTGCATTTTTAACCCAATGTATTGCTCAAGCATAGTATTTAGGACCCTGTGAGCAAAGTATCTACTACCCATTAGTATCACATATTCAAATGCAGGATCAAGTTTGAGAAACCCAAACTAAGACAAATACAGCTCAGAAAGAAAGAAAGAGAAAAAAGAAAGAAAGATAGAAAGAAAGAAAGAAAGAAAGAAAGAAAGAAAGAAAGGCAACTCAGCAAATCTTTCTATCTAAAGCAGTAATGCTAATTTCATAAAGAAAATAAAATTCCTCAGATATCAGACCCTCTTATGAGCTACTCCTCTCAGTAAAACTATTACTCTTGCTACTCTGAATCCAGGTTGGGTTAGTCCATATTATAAGATCATCACTCTTTGGTCATTTCTGCCTATCTAGTTTACAGCATGGATGTACAAAACTGAAAGGAAAAAGGAGGCTTTAGGGACTTACAGTTTCTGGTTTGGCATGTAAAGATCTTATAACCTAACAAGTTAAACTAACTGAAAATCAACAACTTTTCTTAGATCACTCAGAGAAGTGAAGCAACAGAGAAAACCACTGTCTGAAAAACTGGAGAGAAAGACAGGCAGGTATAGAGAATCACAAGTTATCAGAGCAGAACTTTTGTGGGAATCAGTACCACCAGGGTAGGAAAATCTGAACTGTAGCTGACAAATCACTGGAGGCTCCATGTAGGCAACTCTGAGAGATCAAAACCCTAGAGGGACTCATTCATCAGACCCTTTTGTGAGTTTTACCTCCAGGAACTCTCCCAGCTTTCATAGTAAACGTTGGTGGTGGTGGTGGTTGGGGGGTGGGGTGGGGTGGAATCCTCTCATGCTTCTGGTAAGGGGAAGAGAAAAGGAACAGTTTTCAAATATGTAAGGGTGTTTTGTTGTGCTTAATAAGCCTACTGAAGAGAAGCTATTTGATCAGAGTCCAAACTATTAGGGTTTTATCAGAACCTAACCAACCTTGGAGAAGGGAAATACTAAACTCCAGCCCACTCTAGCCTTCCTGTCCCACCTACTGAAGTAAAAAAGAAAGAGAGAGAGAGAGAGATGCACTGATCAAGTTCATAGCTCAGTGACCTAGGCCCACTGAAAGACTGAGACCTAATTGTAGGACTATAGAATGCCTCCTCTCCCTTTACATCTTACCACTACATTATCAAAGGCCTATATATCCCTGACACTTCCATTTACCCAGCACATGATATCTGCTTATCAATAAAAAATTATAAGGCATACTAAAAGGCAAAAACAGTTTGAAGAGACTGAATAAACATCAGATCCATTGTCAGATATGCCAGGAATGTTGGAATTATCAGACTGTGACTTTAGCACAACCAAGATTAAGATGCTAAATAAGGAATGCAATGGAAAAAGTGCAAGAACACATGGGTAATATAAGCAGAGATATGGAAATTCTAAGAAATAATAAAAAAGAAATGCTAGAGACCAAAAACACTGTAACAGAAATGAAGAATTATCTTGATGGATTCACTAGTAGCATAGATAAGACTGAGGAAAGTGTCCCTGAGCTTCAGGGTATATAAAAAATAAATAAATGTAAAATAAAAACTTTATTTTTTAACCCTTAATTGGTCTAACAAATGACAGCTTATTCAAAATAATAACAAAAATATATTATATAATATATATTTTTTTGTTTTATATATAGTATAGTATTAGTTTATATAATATATATTAGTATATGTGTATATGAATCAGTATTAGCATATACATATTACTAAAGTATATATATGTATATAGTATTATATAAGTATTAGCATATATAGTATAGCATTAGTATTAGTATATTATATATATATATGTTAGATATATTAATAGTATACACATAAGTGTGTGTTTATATATGTAAGTGTAAACTAATGTATATGTGTATACTAATGTATAAGTGGAATAAATAATAGCAATAATACAAGAGAGGAGAGAGGAATTAGGAATATTTTGTTATTATAGGTCACTTGCAATGCCCTTAAAGTAGTACAGTATTATCTGAAAGTGGACTTGGATTAGTTGTAAATATATATTTGCAAACTCTAGGATAACCACACACACACACACAAAGTAAAAAAAAAAAAGAAGTATAATTAATATATGAAAATGAGAGAAAATGGAATAATACAAAATGTTCAATTAAAATAACAAAAAGCAGAAGAAAGAAGAGTAGAGGACAAAAAGTAGGAACAAAGAACAAGGGCCACAAATAGAAAACAGTAATAAATATGGTAGATATCAATCTGACTATATCAATAATCACTTTGATTGTCAATGATCTAAATACACCAATTAAAAGACAGATTGCCAGAGTGGATCAAAAAATAAGATCCAATTATATGCTTTCTAAAATAAACACACTTTAAATATAAAACACATATAGACAGAAAAGCAACCACTTTCTGGAAGGTAGGACGTGCAGAGAAGTGAATCTGAGGTGATGTTTGGGAAGATAGATGGCGGGGGAGGGGGCCTCTGTCAGCCCATACTGAGCTGCGGAGCACAAAATTGGAACTTTTAGAAGTCTGCTCCACTGAGGGACATCGCTCCAGTGGCTAAGTGGGGGGTGGAACCCTGGCTGGGACAGTGTGGTCTTAGGACACTCAGGGTCACAGAAAGACTGGGGGTGCCTGAGTGTGGCAGTGTTCCCAGGTATCCGAGTGGGGAAGCTGGCTACAGAGATGGAGCCAAGGTGCAGGCTCTCAGCTCAGGGTTGCCATAAATTGTGATCTGGCAGAGTCGGGCTACTGCTCTTCCAGCAGGGACCCAACAAGCGGCAGATCCAGGGAGATTCCCCTTCCTCTCCCAGGAGGAGTGGCATGGGAGCACACTACAAGGATCTCCTGGGTTTGGAGACTCCAAACTGGGTCATGTGCCAGAGATAGAAATGCTTGGTCACATCCCGGTGAGCACAGAGTGCGGCCGGAGACTGGGGAGATGGGAGTGACGGACTGCTTTTTTCTGGGGGCACACTGAGGAGTGGGGCCCCATGTTCTCGGCTCCTCCAGAGTGGAGATTGGGAGGCCGCCATTTTCACTCTCGTCCTCCAAAGCTGTACGGGAAGTTTGCAGGGAACAAAAGCTCCTGAGAGCAAACCCGAGCAGATTCCTTAGCCCAGACCGGCAAAGGCAGGGCAATTCCACCTCCAGCAAAGACATTTGGGAACCACGGCAACAGGCCCCTCCCCAGAAGATCAGCAAGAACAGCCAGCCAAGACCAAGTTTACTGATCAATGAGAACAGCAGAACTCCAGTGCTAGGGGAATACTGCGCATAGAATTGGTGGCTTTTTTCCCATGATTTTTTAATCTTTCAAAGTTAATTTTTTTAACTTTCTTTCTCTTTTTCTTTTTCTTTTTTGAATTTTTCTTTTTCCCTTTTTCAACCAACATCTTATCAATCCCTTTTTTAAAAAATCTTTTTCATTTTTCATTTTAGAGTCATATTCTATCCCGTCATAGTAATTAACCATATTTTTGGTATATATGTATATATATATATATAAGTAGTTCCCTCTTTAAAATTGTGGGATACAGTTTCTTCTAACAGATCAAAATATACCCTAAATCTCCAGTGTATGGCTCTGTTCTAGTCTCCTGCCTGATCACAGTCTCTCCCATTTTTTTAAATCCTCTTCTTTCTTTTTTCAACCAACTTCTTATCAACTCCTTTTATAAAATATTTTATAATTTTCATCTTTACAGTCATATTCCATCCCTTCATTGGATTAACCCTTATAATTGTACGTATATAAGTTTTTCTTTTCTTAAAATTTTGGGAGGCACCTTCTTCTAACAGACCAAAATACATCCCAAATCTAGTGAGTGGCACTGATCTATGCACCAGCCTGATCATATGTGATCATATTCTGTTTTTTTGTTTGTTTGTTTGGTTTGTTTTTATCTTTTTTGTTTTCTTTTTTCTTTCTTTACCTTTTTTTCCCCACCAGTTCCAGGTCTTTTCTGATTTGTTTAGTGTATATTTTCTGGGGATGTTATTACCCTGTTAGCATTTTGTTCTCTCATTCATCTATTCTCCTCTGGACAAAATGACAAGATGGAAAAAAATCACCTCAAAAAAATAAAGCAAGTGGCAGTACTGACTGCCAGGGACCTAATCAATACGGACATAAGTACGATGTCAGAACTAGAGTTCAGAATGATGATTTTAAAGATACTAGCTGGGCTTGAAAAAAGCATGGAGGTTATTAGAGAAACCCTATCTGGAGAAATAAAAGAACTAAAATCTAACCAAGTCAAAATCAAAAGGCTACTAAAGAGGTGCAATCAAAACTGGAGGCTCTAACTGCTAAGATAAATGAGGCAGAAGAGAGAATCAGTGATATAGAAGACCAAATGGTGGAAAATAAAGAAGCTGAGAAAAAGACAGATAAACAACTACTGGATCACGAGGGCAGAATTTGAGAGATAAGTGATCCCATAGATGAAAAAACATTAAAATAATTGGGATCCCAGAAGAAGAAGAAAGAGAGAGAGGGGCAGAAGGTATATTGGAGCAAATTATAGCAGAGAACTACCCAATTTGGGGAAGGAAACAGGCATCAAAATCCAGGAAGCACAGAGAACCCCTCTCAAAATCAAGAAAAATAGGTCAACACCCCAACAACTAATAGTAAAACTTACAAGTCTCAGAGACAAAGAGAAAATCCTGAAAGCAGCTTGGAAGAAGAGATCTGTAAACTACAATGGTAAAAACATTAGTTTGGCAACAGACCTATCCACAGAGACCTGGCAGGCCAGAAAGGACTGGCATGATATATTCAGAGCACTAAATGAGAAAAATATGCAGCCAAGAATACTATAGCCAGCTAGGCTGTCATTGAAAATAGAAGGAGAGATAAAAAGCTTCCAGGACAAACAAAAACTAAAGGAATTTGCAGACATGAAACCAGCCCTACAAGAAATATTGAAAGGGGTCCTCTAAGCAAAGAGAGAGCCTAAAAGTAACATAGACCAGACAAGAACACAGACAATATACAGTAACAGACACCTTACAGGCAATACAGTGGCACTAAATTCATATTTTTCAATAGTTACCCTGAATGTAAATGGGCTAAATGCCCCAATCAAAAGACACAGGCTATCAGATTGGATTAAAAAACAAGACCCATTGATATGCTGTCCGCAAGAGACTCATTTTAGACCCAAAGACACCCCCAGATTGAAAGTGAGGGGGTGGAAAACCATTTACCATGCTAGTGGACACCAAAAGAAAGCTAGGGTGGCAATCCTTATATCAGACAAATTAGATTTTAAACCAAAGACTGTAATAAGAGATGAAGAAGGACGTTATATCCTACTTAAAGGATCTATCCAACAAGAAGATCTAACAATTGTAAATATCTATGCCCCTAACATGGGAGCAGCCAATTATATAAGCCAATTAATAACAAAAGCAAAGAAACACATTGACAACAATACAATAATATTGAGGGACTTTAACACCCCCCTCACAGAAATGGACAGATCATCTAAGCAAAAGATCAACAAGGAAATAAAGACTAAATGACACACTGGACCAAATGCACTTCACAGACATATTCAGAACATTCCATCCCAAAGCCACAGAATACACATTCTTCTCTAGTGCCCATGGAACATTCTCCGGAATAGATCACATCCTAGGTCACAAATCAGGTCTCAACCAGTACCAAAAGACTGGGATCATTCCCTGCCTATTTTCAGACCACAATGCTTTGAAACTAGAACTCAGTCACAAGAGGAAAGTCAGAAAGAACTCAAATACATGGAAGCTAAAGAGCATCCTACTAAAGATTGAATGGGTCAACCAGGAAATTAAAGAAGAATTTAAAAAATTCATGGAAACCAATGAAAATGAAAACACAACTGTTCAAAATCTTTGGGATGCAGCAAAGGCAGTCCTAAGAGGAAAGTATATAGCAATGCAAGCCTTTCTCAAGAAACAAGAAAGGTCTCAAATACACAACCTAACCCTACACCTAAAGGAGCTGGAGAAAGAACAGCAAATAAAGCTAAACCCAGCAGGAGAAGAGAAATAAGAAAGATCAGAGCAGAAATCAATGGCATAGAAACCAAAAGAACAGTAGAACAGATCAATGAAACAAGGAGCTGCTTCTTTGAAAGAATTAACAAGATTGATAAACCCCTGGCCAGACTTATCAAAAAGAAAAGAGAAAGGACCCAAATCAACAAAATCATGAATGAAAGAGGAGAGATCACAACCAACACCAAAGAAATACAAACAATTATAAGAACATATTATGAGCAACTCTATGCCAGCCAATTAGATAATCTGGAAGAAATGGATGCATTCCTAGAGATGTATCAACTACCAAAACTGAACCAGGAAGAAATAGAAAACCTGAACAGACCTATAACCACAAAGGAAATTGAAGCAGTCATCAAATTCTCCCAACAAACAAAAGCCCAGGGCCAGATGGCTTCCCAGGGGAATTCTACCAAACATTTCAAGAATTAATACCTATTCTTCTGAAACTGTTCCAAAAACTAGAAATGGAAGGAAAACTTCCAAACTCGTTTTCTGAGGCCACCATTACCTTGATCCCAAAACCAGACAAAGACCCCATCCAAAAGGAGAATTACAGACCAATATCCTTGATGAACACGGATGCAAAAATTCTCACCAAAATACTAGCCAATAGGATCCAACAGTACATTAAGAGGATTATTCACCATGACCAAGTGGGATGTATCCCTGGACTGCAAGGTTGGTTCAACATCCGCAAATCAATGTGATACACTACATTAATAAAAGAAAGAAAAAGAACCATATGATCCTCTCAATAGTTGCAGAAAAAGCATTTGACAAAGTACAGCATCCTTTCTTGATCAAAACTCTTCAGAGTATAGGAATAGAGGGAACATACCTCAATATCATAAAAGCCATCTATGAAAAACCAACAGCGAATATCATTCTCAATGGGGAAAAACTGAGAGCTTTCCCCCTAAGGTCGGGAACGTGGCAGGGCTGTCCACTATCACCACTGGTATTCAACAGAGTATTAGAAGTCCTAGCCACAGCAATCAGACAACAAAAAGAAATCAAAGGCATCCAAATTGGCAAAGAAGTCAAACTCTCACTCTTTGCAGATGATATGATACTTTATGTGGAAAACCCCAAAGACTCCACCCCAAAACTGCTAGAACTCATACAGGAATTCAGTCAAGTGGCAGGATATAAAATCAATGCACAGATAGACACTGGGGAGGGTATGTGCTCTGGTAAGTGCTGTGAATTGTGCAAGACTGTTGAATCTCAGATCTGTACCTCTGAAACAAATAATGCAATATATGTTAAGAAAAAAAAAGAAGAAGAAGAAGAAGGTAGCAGGAGGGGAAGAATGAAAGGGGGAAATCGGAGGGGTAGACGAACCATGAGAGACGATGGACTCTGAAAAACAAACTGAGGGTTCTAGAGGGGAGGGGGGTGGGAGGATGGGTTAGCCTGGTAATGGGTATTGAGGAGGGCACATTCTGCATGGAGCACTGGGTGTTATGCACAAACAATGAATCATGGAACACTACATCTAAAACTAATGATGTAATATATGGGGATTAACATAAGAATAAAAAAAAATAATAACTTTTCCAATCAAAAAAACAAAAACAATGCACAGAAATCAGTGGCATACGTATACACCAACAGCAGGATAGAAGAAAGAGAAATGAAGGAGTTGATCCCATTTACAATTGCATTCAAAACCATAAGATACCTAGGAATAAATCTAACCAAAGAGGGGCGCCTGGGTGGCTCAGATGGTTAAGCGTCCGCCTTCGGCTCAGGTCATGATCCCAGCGTCCTGGGATCAAGCCCCGCATCGGGCTTCCTGCTCAGCGGGGAGCCTGCTTCTCCCTCTCCCTCTGCCTCTCTCCCTGCTCATGCTCTCTCCCTCTCTCTCTTTCTCTCTCTGTATCTCTGTGTCTAAAATGAATAAATAAAAAAAAAATCTTTAAAAAAGAAAAAAAGAAATCTTCCATTTAAAAAAATAAATAAATAAATCTAACCGAAGAGGCAAAGGATCTGTACTCAGAAAACTATAAAATACTCATGAAAGAAATTGAGGAAGACACAAAGAAATGGAAAAATGTTCCATGCTCATGGATTGGAAGAAGAAATATTGTGAAGATGTCAATGCTACCTAGAGCGATCTACACATTCAATGCAATCCCCATCAAAATACCATCCACTTTTTTCAAAGAAATGGAACAAATAATCCTAAAATTTGTATGGAACCAGAAAAGACCCCGAATAGCCAGGGTAATGTTGAAAAAGAAAAGCAAAGCCGGTGGCATCACAATTCCGGACTTCCAGCTCTATTACAAAGCTGTCATCATGAAAACAGTATGGTACTGGCACAAAAACAGACACATAGATCAGTGGAACAGAATAGAGAGCCCAGAAATGGACCCTCAACTCTATGGTCAACTCATCTTTGACAAAGCAGGAAAGAATGTCCAATGGAAAAAAGACAGTCTCTTCAACAAATGGTGTTGGGAAAATTGGATAGCCACATGCAGAAGAATGAAACTGGACCATTTCCTTACACCACACAAAAATAGACTCCAAATGGTTGAAAGACCTCAATGTGAGACAGGAGTCCATCAAAATCTTAAAGAAGAACACAGGCAGCAAACTTTTCAACCTCAGCCGCAGCAACTTCTTCCTAGAAACATCGCCAAAGGCAAGGGAAGCAAGGGCAAAAATGAACTATTGGGACTTCATCAAGACAAGAAGCTTTTCCACAGCAAAGGAAACAGTCAACAAAACCAAAAGACAACTGACAGAATGGGAGAAGATATTTGCAAATGACATATCAGATAAAGGGCTAGTATCCAAAATCTATGAAGAACTTGTTAAACTCAACACCCAAAGAACAAATGATCCAATCAAGAAATGGGCAGAAGACATGAACAGACATTTTTCCAAAGAAGACATCCAAATGGCCAACAGACAGATGACAAAGTGCTCAACATCGCTCAGCATCAGGGAAATCCAAATCAAAACCTCAATGAGATACCACCTCACACCAGTCAGAATGGCTAAAATTAACAAGTCAGGAAATGACATATGTTGGCGGGGATGTGGAGAAAAGGGAACCCTCCTACACTGTTGGTGGGAATGCAAGCTGGTTCAGCCACTCTGGAAAACAGTATGGAGGTTCCTCAAATAGTTGAAAATAGAGCTACCATATGACCCAGCAACTGCACTACTGGATATTTACCCCAAAGATACAAATGTAGGGATCCGAAGGGGGTCTGCCCCCCAAGGTTTATAGCAGCAATGTCCACTAGCCAAACTATGGAAAGAGCCAAGATGTCCATCAACAGATGAATAGATAAAGAAGATGTGTTGTATATATATACAATGGAATATTATGCAGCCATGAAAAGGAATGAAATCTTGCCATTTGCAATGACGTGGATGGAACTGGAAGGTATTATGCTGAGAGAAATGTCAGTCAGAGAAAGACATGTATCATATGACTTCACTGATACGAGGAATTCTTAATCTCAGGAAACAAACTGAGGGTTGCTGGAGTGGTGGGGGTGGGAGGGATAGAATGGCTAGGTGATAGACATTGGGGAGGGTATGTGCTATAGTGAGTGCTGTGAACTGTGTAAGACTGTTGAGTCACAGACCTGTACCTCTGAAACAAATAATACATTATATGTGAAAAAAAAAAAAGAAGAAGAAGGAGAAGAAGATAGCAGGAAGGGAAAAATGAAGGGTGGGAAGTCAGAGGGGGAGACGAACGATGAGAGACTATGGACTCTGAGAAACAAACTGAGGGTTCTAAAGGGGAGGGGGGCAGAGGCATGGGTTAGCCTGGTGATGGGTATTAAAGAGGGCACGTTCTGCCTGGAGCAGTGGGTATTATACACAAACAATGAATCATGGAATACTATATCAAAAATTAATGATGTAATGTATGGTGATTAGCATAACATAACAAAAAATAAATTAAAAGACAGTAAATGTAAAACATGGGAAAAATTACTTTAAGAAGTATTCTGAAGGCAAATTTTCAGGCTGACCTGAATAAATAATTTGAGGAAAAAAAAAAAAAGAATGTAGTACTTTAGAGTGCTCTGGCAGTGTCAGACTGAAGGCCTTCAATTCCAGTCTCCACCTCTTACTTGTTGTATGACTTTAGGAAATTTACTTAGGTACTCTGTACCTTATACTTCTCAGATACACAATTTCAGGGAAAAATAATTACCTCCTTGGGCACCTGGGTGGCTCAGTTGTTAAGTGTCTGCCTTTGGCTCAGGGTCCTGAGATCAAGCCCCACATCGGGTTCCCTGCTCCCTGCTCCACGGGAAGCCTGCTTCTCCCTCTCCCACTCCCCCTACTTGTGTTCCTGCTCTCGCTATCTCTCCCTCTCTGTCAAATAAATAAATAAAATCTTTAAAAAACAAAACCTCTTTTGGTTGTTGTGAAGCATTCTAACAATTTTCAGTTTATGGTATCCACTGTTAATATGGACGTTGCCACTGAAGAGGAGCATTGGATGGTCTTGGGGAAATGGTCTATTGAATAAACAAGTCTACTCAAATCCCTTATTGCTGTTCATTGCTTGTTTGTATTTGGTCATCATAAAGAGTAATTTCTACCTTTTAGATTAGACCCATTACTTGTCCTTAACGATTTATATGTTACACAGAAATTTAGACTTCTTCCATGACCCCAAAAGATGGAACAAGAAGGAAATTTTTCTTCACAATAAGGAAAATCTCTGTGAGGATAAGAATAATTGTTTCTCACTAGTTTTGGAGCTTTCAGCAGTCCCCCAAGCTGTTTGAAATTTAGCTTTGTCATTTATAAAATGGGAATGATGAGACCTATCTTAAGCATGGTTGTGAAGACCATATGAAATTCAGAGTGCCATGCTCGGAAAATATTTGCTTCCTTTACAATCCCTGTGATTTTTTTTCCTTTGGTTATCTGAAAGGAACAAATCTCTATTTTCCACCTGTCCTCAAGATACCACACATTCAGCACAAAAAGACCCTATTTCCACATTCTGCTTTAATGGAGCATCTATTCTAGTGTAACTAAGCAAATATATAGATGCAAATACTTGAGAATCGAATTCTGCTAGAAACTTAAAATTTTTCCAGCATCCCCTTCTGTACTCTTGTTCCTACGTTTCCATGTGTGTATGTCCCCTATCAAAAAAAGGGGACAACATATTTTTTTAAAAGATTTTATTTATTTATTTATTGGAGAGCGAGAGAGAGAGAAACAGCATGAGAGAGGAGAGAGTCAGAGGGAGAAGCAGGCTCCCCGCCGAGCAGGGAGCCCGACCTGGGACTCGATCCCGGGACTCCAGGATCATGACCTGAGCCGAAGGCAGTCGCTTAACCGACTGAGCCACCCAGGCGCCCAAAAAGGGGACAATATTACCCTCATGCATGCCTGCTTCAAGCAAGCACTCATGAGAACAAGTGATGAGGCAGTTAATGAATGGAGGCCCTGGACAGAAAGCAGAATTCCTGTGCATACTTACTGAGTCTATCCCAGAATGAAAGTATTTCCCTCTTGCTGGTGCCAACATGTGTATTTAATATAGCCATCAGGAAAATTTATATAGCAGGCTTTGCAGTC
Organism: Neomonachus schauinslandi; assembly: GCF_002201575.2. NCBI lineage: Eukaryota > Metazoa > Chordata > Mammalia > Carnivora > Phocidae > Neomonachus > Neomonachus schauinslandi. The sequence continues at coordinate 45,576,894 of NC_058404.1, forward strand.
AATAAAATTGGATTAGAATTATTATATTGTCACTTATGTGGTCATAAGCAATTTCACATCTGTAAGCCTGAATTTCTTTGTCTTTGAAAATTGGAATTGTACTTGCTTCAGAGTGTGATAATGAATATGCATAAAAGAGATAAATGTTTTTGTGACTCTAAATCAGAGAGGTCTATGTAATCTTATCAAAATACACCAGTGTGCAAGTGAGGAACATTTCCTCAATTACTCACTGCTCTAGTCTGCTGCGATGGGGAACCCAATTTTCAAAATCAACACCACGTAAAACATGACTGATTCACTCAATATGAGTAAATGATAGTGAATATCAAGTGTTTTATATTTTAAATTTGCATGTTAAGAAGAAGGTTTATAAGTGCATATTTATATGCATTTCTGAGCAAGATCTTAATGAGAAAGTGAATATTACAAAAGTCCATCCATCCCTATGTTCCCAATGAATTTAGAAATGTCCACTTAACCCTGTGTTTTGTCTCTAACTAGGGTGTTTTGTAAGAACACATGATTATCTTCTTGATATTTATTCTATAAATTTGGGGAGTTCCTTGCCTTCAATGTTAAATACTTTTAATAAATATATATGGTTCTATTATTGATTTACTTATCCACATTCCTTACAATCTTATTATCTGAAGAGAAGCATAATAGTGAAGGATATAGTGGCACCTTTATGTCACATTCATCATAACTTCCCTATATTGTGCCCACAGCAGGCATAACTAATCAATAACAGAACTCTTAGTCTCAGAATCCTTCACAACCCAGTATTTCAAGCAGCCACTACCAATCTCTATGTTTGGCTAGATTTTCTTTCCTATATGTTTCCAGTTAGCACTGGCCAGAAGAGAAATTCTTGAGGACAGACATGAAGCAGCAGCCATTTTGTTGACGACATAACACCCACTGTCACTCATCTGCTTACTTACCTTTCTGATTGCCCTACCTTGCCTGGGATCCTCTGTGACCAAAGTCCCTGGCTTCTGAAGGATAGCCTCATCACAAGTTCACAGGTGACAAGACCTGATACAGGTTTTCACACCATTCTTCAGCTTGTGCCTGTGGGTTCCTTCCTTCTATGCCCATCTACCTGTTCTGTGACTATAGACTCCAGAACTGAACACAAAGACCCACAGTTAAACCAGACCCACAACTTCAAGATCAAGCCCTTATAACAAATCCATATATATCCTAGTGATTCTGCTTCTGGGATTGAACAGTGAATGACTTAGGAATTAACATCACATGTCATAATTTCTAAGATTCTTTCCAATTTCCCCCCTTACATATGGGGGGTCCAAACAGCAGAATGGTTGGGGGCCCAAACTTTGTAGTGTAGGTTACCACAAATCTTAACTCATGTGTTTTTAGACAAGTTTTCAACCTCATTGAACTTAAGATTTCTTGTCTGTAACAGAGAAATAATAATATTTACCCCATCATAAGATTATGATGATTTAAGAAAATTATGTTTATAGAAGGCTTAACACAGTGCTTGGCACTCAATAAATGGTACTTTAAGAAACTGTAAGTATAGATTTTCAATCTTACTACATTTTGAATTGACAGAGGTTGCTAAAATAATAATTCTAAAATCTTTAATGACTCAGCTGTGAATTAGCCACCTAAAAGAAGGAAAAAAATAATAACAATTTTAGTGACAAAAAAGTAAATTGCTTACACTTCCATTTTTTCTTTAAGCTCTAATTTGATTTTTGATTTATAGTCCATTATTTAATATGCATTAGCTGCTTTGAATTCTGAAACAAAATACTTATCTGTAGATTAGTTCTTTCTTATGCTGTCCTAAGTCTGTGTATGACAACAGTGTACACTGGAAAGCACACCCAGGCGACTCCAAAGTCTGGATTCAGCTTGACTTCCCTGCTTCTGGCACATGACTTGAGCAAATATCATAGCATTGCTAAAATCTGCTTTCCTATCCGTGAAATGAAGGTCACATCTTCCTATAGACTCGAAGGGTTGTTGTAGTGAAGTTAAATGTGAGACAGCTTTGGTATGTCCAAGTGCTGTAAACGTAGGATGGTGTCATGACTACTGCACACGTTCTTGTGAAAGTCCAATGTGAATTGTTCTGTCTCTGTTCAGCCAAATAGTAGCACTATTTATTTCCACTTCATGGAGATGACTTGGGAAGCATAAAGTCCAAAGGGAAACTAGTCTTGTTCTTATTCCCCAAAATGAGAGTAATGTAACATATTTTGTTTATTAATTATTTAACCATTTGGAATATGTGGGGAGGAAAAAAAACAAATTTCTCCATTATACTTATTTTAAATCATAGGTGATTATTTTGAATAAACGAATAATTGAAGGCTAGCACTAAAAAATAAACTTAACTATTCATTTATTAAATGTTTAGAATGGTTGAAATACATAGCTAGATGTGGTAGGAGCACCAAAAATGAATTCAGTAGAATCTCTGTCCCTAAAGAGTAAGACACCTCATAAGGAGAATCAGTCATGTCACATGTACAAATAAATATAATTCACAATAGAAAATGAATGTCAGCATCCAGAGGAAACCCCAGTTTAGACAATCACATCATTTCTTTCTCACAAAGGGCATTTTTATATGATTTCATACTTTTGCTACCACATTTACTGAAATTGAACTAGCATGTTTCAAATGAACTCCACATAAGGCAATTAGGCTGAGGCTTGATATCATGATCAAAAAGAATAAAAATAGCAAACAAACAAAAATATAGCTCTGTCGCATGCACTCGTTAGAAAGACTGTTATGAAGGCTGGGAGGAGATGATATATTTAAACAAATGTATTTCTTGATCGTACTTGTGTAGAGAAAAAAGTCACTTTTGATAAGCAAGCCATTTATATGGTGCGTTGGATAATGTAAGGAAAGGGGATTTTCCTAGAACAGTCAGGAATACTTTGGAGAGGAAGTCTACATTGGTAGTGAGAAATAAGAAGCTTTAGTGGAAAAAAATGGCTCAGGTAATTCTTCATGTTCCTAGATAAAACATAGCTAGATATGACTTCCAACTCAGATGGGTCTCAATTTACTGTCTGGACACATAAGGAGTCATCTCTTCCAGACCTTTCCAATACCCCTCACAATCCTTGGAATACTTTCTTATAAATTAAGATTCATTTTATTTCTTTTAATTACATCTTTTGATTTATTATTGCTGTTATATAGGATTATTATTTATGTTAGTTTATTGATTTTATGAAGTATTTTAGTCTCGATAATTTGTCAATTCTCATAAATTTTAAAATTTTATGTTCAGATTTGTGAAATATAACACACATTCAAAGGCGAGTAAAGCATAAATGTCCAGTTCAATGAAAAACTAAAATAAATAACTGTAAAACTATCACACAAGTAATAAAAAATATTGCCAGTATCTCAGAAACTCTTCATATGTGATTCTCCAGAATTTTCTTTAAAAAAAAAAGAAAGAAACATAGGGCACCTGGGTGTCTCAGTTGGTTAAGCGGCTGCCTTCAGCTTGGGTCATGATCCCAGGGTCCTGGGATCGAGCCCCACATTGGACTCCTTGCTCAGCGGGGAGCTTGTTTCTACCTCTGCCTGCCCTCCTTCTGCTTGTGCTTGCTCTCTCCCCGCCCCTCTCTCTGTGTGAAATAAATAAATAAAATCTTTAAAAAATTTTTAAAAATAAAAAAAGAAAGATAAATGAAAGAAAAAAAGAAAATCAAGTTGTTCTTAACAAAAATTTTTTTTTTTCCTTTCCCCTTATTTTATCAATTTTTCTTGCTTTGCTCAGCTGCATAGAACCCAGAGTATTATAGTGACTAGCAATTTGGATTACTCAAACAGTGCCATATTTCAGTGTTATGAAACCCAACTAGAAATTTTGAGATACTAGATTTCCCCAGACAGGAACTGGCTATTTGCATCTCTCCCATGATTACAGAATTCCTTTTAGTACCTTGGGTTAGTAGTAATCGATTTCTAATTCATCTCAGTATCAATTGTCTTCATGTATTCATTATATCACTGTCATGCTTTTATTCAATAAATGTTAATTTAGCAACTAATAAATGGACTAATTCATCAAAATGCTTATGATATAGCTGGAGAGATAAAACATATATACATAAAACTTAAACAATTTTTATTTAATATTCAACAATAGTGTAATAATTAAATAATAATGTAGGCAATAAATGCTTTAAGTTTTCTGGTGAGGTGATATGTGGAAAGAGCTGATTTACCTTTAAACTGGAACTGTTCTATCTTTATCTCTGGGGACCCTTGGATGTCTCACTGGTTTTACTTTTGGCCAAGATAGTGGCAGTGGTATTTAAGATGTGCTGCTAAAGGCCCAAACCCTCCCCAGTGACCTCGAGGGTCAATTTCTTTACTGCTGCTTTGCAACTGACCTAACCAGTTTGATAACCTGGCTTGACTACGTAAGGAGCCACTGAGAGCTTTTTGGTGGGGTTTCTACCAAAGATTCCTTGCACAGATCTCCTGGTTCAAGCAAGAGATTCAGTCAGTCCATGGTGCTCAGAGAAAGGGCCTTGTGATGTCTCTGGGGTCTCATCGATGCTTGCCTGCATTCTCTTTCTCCTGGTGTCCTGCATCCTTTACCTTTATTTTATTTTTTTTATTGAAGTATAATTACATATAGTGTTATATTAGTTTCAGGTGTACAACATAATGATTCAACAATTTTATACATTACTCAGTGTTTATCATGGTAAGTGTAGTCACCATCTGTCACCAATGTTAATTACAATCTTAATTTACTTTATTTCCTATACTTTGCTTTTTATCTCCATGGCTTATTTATTTTGTACCTGAAAGTTTGTACCTCTTACCTTTTGATTCCTTTATCTTTAAATAAAAACCTTGTGTGAGTACACTCTGTAGAGTCCAGCGGTGAGTTCGTTTCAAAATACCCAAACTGGGGAATGCCATACTGTTAGTGGAATACCACACAGTTAGTGACCCAGATGGGACATTTGAAATGAAAGCCCCCCCCAACTCTAATTTAGATAATAAAGGCTAAAGCATTGTTTAGGAGAAAGAAAGATGAGATACTAGATTGGTGAGGGGGATGAAAACATTGTTTCTAGGTGGTTTCTCCCTGCCCATTCTACGCTGAGTTCACAGAATCACTCCTTTCACTGATAGGCAGAAAAGCATTTGTAGGCCTGGGGCCAGGGGGAAAAGCAAGGGAGATTCAAACTGAGGGAAATTCAGCCAAGAATTGGAGCCTTGCTGCTCCTATCTATTCTAGGTAAAGTGACCAAGAGCACATTGAAACTGCTAGCACCACCATTTAGGGGCTGTGACTGTCTGTAAAGGGGGAGGACTGGAGTATCTGGGAGGAGTTTGGGTAAATATTTGCTTTGATTGTAATTTAGTCAATTATAGGGTTAAGCTACCTTTTAGATCCATTTTGCAACTCTTCTGGGAATTGCTTTGAAATGGAAATTGAGTTTGGGGAATTAGAGGTGATATTGTGTGCAGTTGTATTCAGGATCCTAACCTGGCTTGTAGCTTTCACAGAGATGTGTTTAGAAGGGCAAACTCCCTTCTGTTAAGCTGTATAATGGCAAGAGTGTGTTATACAAGCCCTGGAGAGGGGAATTACCCATCTCCTCTCTTGGATAGTAAATGGAATACTCCAAGGCTACTGAAATGCTGGGAATGCTAGCATCTTTGGATTGGTTGTATGATGATCCATAACCTAACACTGTGATTCTGAGTCAGGTGATGGTTAATGCTGAGATGAAAGAGTTACAAGTCTGTGGACATCTCGGTGCCTACCTTGTTGGGGGGGTGCAAGATAATTTGATCCCCCAGATCTCCTTGCTCAGCTCTTCTGAATGGGGTTTAATGACAGGGGGAAACTAGGACTATTCAGAAGAAATGGGGCAAGAAGGATACAAGGGATGGGGAAAAACCTTGGGACAATTGAACCAGGCAGAAACGTTTTATGGGTGATTAAAAATGGCATGAAAGGGGGGGAGATAATTGGAGTAGTCATTAAATGTTAATGAATCGCTATAAAAGATTATAAACACTCCAGCACCAGCTCCTCAGATTGTAAAATGATTAAGACAGATTCAATCAATCTACCCTAGTTTTGGCAGATTAAAAATCTGAGTATTACACAAGAGAAGAGTCCAGAATCTCTTCAGAGCCTTTGCCAATGTAAAAAGTACAAAGCAAAGAGACAATTATGATTGTGAGTGATGGGAAAGCCCAAGTCTCTTAGAGAAAACCCCATTGGGGACCCACAGCCATTTGCATTGTTCTGGGTCAAGAGGCTTACGGGTGATGAAGAAACTTTATTGGGATTGCTAGAGACTGGTACCCAGACATTATAATGTAGTGTTAATGGGCACTGTAATTACATTAGGGGAATGTGGTGATGTGTGGGTAGAAGGCTAGCAAGTGAAAGTATGGCTCAGAGTGGGGATTTATGGATACAAATTGTGCATGTTTACTGTCTCACTCTTACCAGGATGTATCATTGCAAAGGATGTGATGTCTGAATGGGCTCTTTCCTTATCCAAATCTTTGGGAAAGGGATGTTGTACAAGTCTGCTCCTCCCCTCCATTTTAAGTAGATATGCTAAATAGGAAACCTTTAGAATTACCTGAGCCCACTCAAGTAGTTAATTTAAAACCATATGAGATACATAGGAGAGCAGTTTTGGCTTTAATTTTGGATCTGTGATAAACAGTGATATTAGTACCCACAAATTTCTTATGTCATAGTTCAATATGGCCTATAAAAAAGCTGATAGATCCTAAAGGTTAACTGTAAATGATAAAAGAGGACTGAACAAGATGGTGATTGTGGAAGTTTCTGCTACTGGCAGGTGTGCTGACTATAGCTTCTGGCAAAAGTCTATTACTGCCATCCTGTGGCAACAGCCAGGATTTTTGGATTAGGACTAATAGACTGGTAATACGATTTGGAAAAGAATCCTCTAGATGACTGGAAAATTAAAGGAACACCCTGCTGGGGTGCTCTGTTATGGAAAACCTGGATTTGAACGGGGGAACTAAAGTGGGACATGCTAATGCACATCAAAAACCCCCTTCCTATTTCTAAGGTGACTTGAACCCAAAAGTGAATGCCCACTTGTACTTGAAGGGTGGACTTTTGGGTAAAGAGATAGTGGCTGTAGACATATGAGCAATGCAACAATGGGCAGGAATAAGAAGTATCTACCTATCTCACTCAGAAATTTGAAATGTGACTAAAAATTGCCTGTCCGTTAACAGGAACATCAGAGACTAAATATAGTCATGGGCCTCATACCAAGGTGATCTAGGCTGACCCATAGCTGGCAGGTAATCCATGGCTCTGTGGTGGATACCAATAGGCCTTCACTGCAATAGATATGCATTCTGGGTTTGGATTTGCATATCTGATAGCTGAAGCAAAGTATCCTAACACCATAGAGAATATTATTTCAGTTTGGGCTCTTGTTTACATATCACCTAATCAAAGAACCAATTTTATTGCAGGTACACTGCAACATGGACTTAAAAGGATCACATGCAAGAAAGTTCACCTCTACAAAGTAGTGAGCTGACTGAACATCGGAATAAGCAGTAGAAACACTTTCTTACAAAAGTGAGAGTGATAATGGACTGAAGTGATGGCTTCTATGGTTGAATAAGTGTGTGTCAAAAATTTAACAGGCATGAAAGTAAAGGGAATTTTCCATTGGATAGGTTGTTGAGATATTGCAGAAGGTAAGGAAGAGGGGTGAGACATGGAAGCCTACATAAATTTTTCTCTACTTCTAATTTTCTGTTCTTTATCTCTACCCAATTCTGTAGTGCCAGGAGTTGGATTTCATTTAAGAATTTCAGAAAAAAGAATTGCTTAACATGCCACCATGAAAATATCCTTGAATGTCACTGTACAATTTCCTAAGGGGATATTGGGCTGTTGTTTATCCTCACCTTTCTAAGCTGGATCTGTTTCTGATTTTTTGCCCAGTGGATGAGACTCATAAGCTTGTACTTATCCAGTCTTACTCTATTTGACTAAAATGGACAAAGGGTATTGACAAGACTCATTACTGCCACCTATATGGGTTAATCCTCTGCTGAACCTTACATTTGTACTCTGGGGATGGAAGGAGGATTTGAATGAAAGCCAATAATAAATTAAAAGAAGGAAAAGTATTTACTGATCTAAAAGGGGCTGAAAAATGAATAATGGTGAAAAGGAAAGGCTAGAACAAGAGAATGATACTTTCTCTTAGATAGATTTACCGATGCCCCCTAAAAGTGAAGATATTATTCTATAGAAATCAACTCTTTTGTTTGAATCTAAAGGTCCCAGGATGTGCTCCAGGGAATTAAAGAAGCATTCAATTGGGTGTCCTTCTATATGATGGTGTCTTGATGACATTAACCACACCCTACCGAGGATAGCTTTTGGGAGGAAACATGCAGGGAAAAAACAAAGATCACTGAGTAATTATTAAACAAAGTGATGATCTTTTGAGGAAGATGCCTAGGTAAAATGAAAACATGCATTGCATGTTCAATTTGTCATGGTATTATGTGTCCTAATGCATATAATCCATGTTTTTATGGATTGAGAGCAGTCACAAAAATAAAGAATACTTGGCAAACAGATGGTAATGTCAATTCGTGGGCCCTGATGTCCACCAAGTGATAGTGAATTCATCTATTTCTCCTTGCAGATCTAGCAGCTTTTGCCTCAAGTAGTTTCACACTCTAATGTTAGGTGCATACATGTTTAGGGTTGTTAAGTCTTCTTGCAGAATTGACCCTTTATCAATCATTATGTAATCTCTCTCTTTATCCCTGATAATCTTCCTTGTTCTGAAGTTTGCTTTGTCTAAATTAATATAGCCACTTCAACTTTCTTTTGATTAGAGTTAGCTGGCATATCTTTCTTTATCCCTTTACTTTCAATCTATTTGAATCCTTATAGTAAAAGTACATTTTTAATAGACAATATAGTTGTGTAGTTTTTTTAAATCTCCTCTGACAATTTTTTTAATTGATCTATCTAGAGCATTCACATTTAAAGTGGTTATTGATATTGCTGTTCCTTTCTTTATGCAGAACCAAATTTCTGAGAATTCAATAATAAATTGCCATGAAATAGGTGGCTTAAACAACATAAATTATTGTCTCTTGATTCTGGAGGCCAGAAGTTTGAAATCAAAGTGTCAGCAAAATTGGTTCCCCCCAGGGGCTGCGAGGGAGAATCAATCCCATGACCTCTCCTAGATTTTGATAGTCTCATGCGTTCTTTGGCTTGTACATGGTATTCTCTTTGTATCTTCACATCACTGTCCCTTTCTGTGTTTAACTCTGTGTCCAAGTTTCCCCTCTTTGTAAAGATGACATTCATATTGGTTTAGGGCCCACCCTAATGATTTTATTTGAACTTGATTATCCCTGCACAGATTCTATTTCCAAGTCAACTGACATTCTCAGGTGCTGGGGTTAGGACTTCAACCTATCATTGTGTGGGGGACACAATTCAATTCATAATAGTCTGTCTCCAAGCTCCTAAATTCGTGTCCTCCTTACATGCAAAATCTGTTTGCCCTATTTCAACATCCCAAAAATCTTTATCACTTTAGTGTCAACTCTATCTAAAATCCCATCATCTAAATCACTCAGATCATTATGGGTAGAGCTTGGGGTGTGATTCATTCTGAGGCAAAGTTAATTCCTCTTCACCTGCGAACCTGTGAAACCAGACAAGTTACCTGATTCGAAAATACAGTGGTGGGGCAGACTTAGGATAGACATTCCCATTCTATCCTAAGAAATAGGAAGGAAAAAGGAAGTCATGGGTCCTAAATAAGTCAGAAAACTAGCAGGGCAAATTCCATTAAATTTAAGTCTTGAGACTAACCCTCTTTGTGTCAACGTTTTGTCTTCTGGGCCTACTGGGGTGGCAGCTCTGGGTGGTGGCTCATCCTTCTCTGCCTGGGAAGTAACCCCACCCTTTGGAACTCATCATGTGGCCCTGACTCTTGGAATGGAGGAGGCTGTAGCCCAGTGCCCTGAGCCTTTGGCCTAATGTCAATGATAGACCTATTGGCCTCTGAACTTCCCGTGAGGTAATTCTTCTGGTTTTTTGAAGGGTTACACATGCTCACAGCTGAATTGCTCTATTCACCTGTTTCCTGCCTATAGAATCCTAGAAGTCTGAAAGTCTTCCTTCATTTTGTCTGGTCTCTCTCTCCCTCAGTCCAAGCTGGAAGTGTTTCTGCTGACATGGTCAATCCACCTCTTCCAATTCTGGCTAGCAATTCCTTCCTCTTGCATTTTACTATAAGCAGCAAGGAGAAACCAGAGAAACCACACCATGCCTTCAACACTTTGTCAGAAACAGCCTCAACTACATATTTGAGTTCATTTCTTACAAATTCTACTTACTGCCCAACAGGACACAAGTTCTCTGCCACTTTATAAGGATCGCCTTTCCTCCAGTTATGAATAACATGTCCTTCATTTCTGAGATCTCACCAGAAGCATGTTGAACATTCAGGTTTCTACAACAGTCTTATCTTCAAGGCAACTTTGACTTTTTCCATCAAACTCCTGAAAATTCTCCCAGACTCTCGATGCTACCAAATTCCAAAGCCACTTCCATGTTTTTAGATATTTGTCACAGCAGCACCCCACTTAGTGTTAATATGATCTGTATTAGTGTCCTGGACAGCCATAACAAAGTACTCCATACTGGGTGGATTTAACAACAGAAATTTGTCACATAGTTTCAGGGGCTAGAAGTCCAAAATCAAAATGTTGGTAGCTTAGTTCCTTCTGAGAGCTGTTCATTCTATCCCCATATCCCCCAAATCTGAATTATTTCAGCATTACCTCTGAGTCTAAAACCTCATCATCTAAGTCAACCAAATCAGTGATGGATGAGGCTTGAGTCTGTCCCACACCTTTCTCCCAGCTTCTGGTAGCTTCAGGCATTTCTCAGCTTGTAGACGATATTCTCTCTGTGTCTCTACTTTGTCTTGTCTTTAAGCATGTCTGCCTCTGTGTTCAAATCTCCTTCCCCTTTTCAATATGGATTTACATCATGATGACATCATTTTTACTTGATAACATTCATTTTCATATAAGGTTGCTTTCTGTGGTAATGAACATAGGACTTCAATATATACAGACATAAAATGATCTGTATTATTTGCCTCCTCCTTGAATAAGTTATTTTAATATGTCTTAAAGGGCATATCTACTTGTGTTGAATTCTCTCAGTTTTTGTTTATCTGAAAGTCTTTGTTTCCTTTACTTTCAAAGAATAACAATTTTAGGTGGTTGTTTTTTTTCCTTCAAACTTTAAGTATTTTATTCCATTTTCTTCTTGCTTGCATGGTTTCTGACAAGAAGTGTACTGTAATTCTAATCCTCCCACTCTCCAGCTGTCTTTGATTTTCTACAGTTTGGATATGGTGACCAAAGTGTGTTTTTATTTTTTATTTTTGTTTTTTGGTTTTTTTTGGTATTTATTCTGTTTGGTGTTCTTTGAGCTCCCTGGATCTATATCTGCCATTCATTTTGGAAAGTTCAGGACATTATAACTTTATATATTTCTGCTTTTCTATTCTCACTTTCTTCTGCTATTCTAATTACAGTTATGCAACATTTTTTTTAAAGATTTTATTTATTTATTTGAGAGAGAGAGAGGTGTGTGCATAAGCAAGGGAGGGGCAGAGGGACAAGCGGGGAGAGTCCGACTTAATCCCAGAATGCTGAGATCACAACCTGAGCCGAAGTCAGACACTTAACCAAATGAATTACCCAGTTGCCCAACACTTACATAACTTTTGATTAATTAAATATTTATTGAATATCACTGTTATGTCAAATATTATCCTAAGAACTAGAAATATACTTGTGTTCAAAAAAGATTTAAAAAATATTAAACAGGTTTTAAACTGTATAGAGCTATGGTCAGTACATTTCTAATTAATTTCACCTTTGTTCATTCAGAAATTGTATACAAGGTTTAACACTTTAAGTATATCTTTTTATAGCTCTATTGAGCTATAATTCATATGACTTACAGTTCACCCCTTTGAAGTATAAAACTCAGTGGCTTTTGGTACATTGACAGAGTTATGCATCCATCATGACAATCAGTTTTAGAATATTTTCATTGCCCCCAAATGAGACCCTACTTGCTTTTAAACATCACTGTTCAATTCTTCTGTCACCCCTCCAGGTGTAGACAACCACTAGCCTGCTTTCTGTCTATATAGATTTGCCTATTCTTGACATTTCCTATAAATGGAATCACAATATGTGTTCCTTTGTGACTGTCTCTTTCACTTAACATAATGTTTTTAAGGTTTATCTATGTTGCAGCAAGTACCAGTACTTTATTTCTTTTTATTGCTGAATAATATTCCATTGTTTGGATATACCACATTTTATTTATCCATTCATCAGTTGATAAACACTGAGTTATTCTTACCTTTTGGTTATCATGAATAAAGCTGCTATGATCATTTGTGTACATGTTCTTATAAGGGCACATGTTTTCAATTCTTTTTCATTGCATTTCATTTCATCTTTTTTGCATATATAGCTAGGAGTAGAATTTCTAGATCATATGGTAAGTCTATTTTAACCTTTTTAGGAATTGCCAGATTGTTTTTTAAAGCAGCTGCACAATATTACATTCACCCTAGCAATGTATGAGTGTTCCAACTTCTCTATACCCTTGCCAACACATTCTTATCCATCTTTTTCATTACAGCCATCTTAGTGGATACAGAGTGTTATCTCATTTCTTGTTCATTTCTCTGATATGTAGTGATGCTGAGCATCTGTTCACGTGATTTTTGTCCACTTGTATATCTTTAGAGAAATACTTGTCCAGATCTTTTGCCCATTTTTTAATTGGGTTATCTTTTATTATTGAGTTGTAAAATTTTTTTTAAAGATTTTATTTATTTATTTGAGAGAGAGAGAGAGGGAACACAAGCTGGAGGAGGGGCAGAGGGAAAGGAACAAACAGACTCCTTGCTGAGCAGGAGCCCAGGATCATGACCTGAACTGAAGGCAGACGCTTAACTGACTGAGACACACAGGCGCCCAAATTGTAAAATTTTTTAAAGTATTTTAGCTGTCATGAGTGCAGCTGAGCTGGGAGAAAGAGCATAGCTGCCAGGTGTCAGAGTAGCTATTTAAAACAATAAGCCAAAAATGAAAGAGTTAAACCCTTAATTACTTACTGAGACGGTATAAGCAAGAGGCTAAAATCAGAGAAAGCACTCTCCTTTCCCGTTTTTCTCCATGGTATGATGTGCGAGTTGAGGGGCAGGTGGTTCAGCATGAATGTAGGGTTGTCTCAAGGTTGAGGAGGCCCAAACAAAACTCTCTGGCAGTATTATGAATGGTGGTGGTGGGAAAAGGGAGAGAGGGAAAGACTAGAAGTGTGAAAATACTGGGTAATGGGTTGGAGTAGGGAAAAGTGTGTTACAGGTGTCCTCTTCTCCCCTGAGATAGAAGTTCTCAGCAGAGGTCTTTGGGAAGATCTGTCCAAGGCCTCAGATAAAATGAGCTAAGAATGAAAGCACTGGGGCTAGGAACATAAATATGCAAAGAGCATTATCTCTTGACCAGCCATAGAGGCTTGAGTCCTTAAGTACAATTCCCTTCAGAAACTGCAATGTACCAGCCATGCACCCAGTCTGGTGTGCGGAGTGCAGCTGTCTACCATGAGGTCTGCCTGACAAATCATGTCACTGCCCATGCTCAGACCTGAGAAACCATGCATAGGTTTTTTACCATGAGTCAGACTCCTTGCTAGATACAAGTCCCTTATCAGATACATGATTTGGAAAACTTTCCTTTCATTATCTGCCCTGTCTTTTCACGTTCTTGATAGTTTGAGAAGTTTTTCTTGATATATCTTTAAGCTCACTGCTTCTTTCCTCAGCCATGTCCAGTCCACTGATGAGCCCATGGAAAGCATTCTGGTTTTGATTTCTAGCATTTCCTCTTGATTCTTAGAGTTTTCATCTCTCTGCTTACATTACTCATTTGTTCTTACATCTTGTCCACTTTTTCCATTAGAGAAACATGTTAATCATATTTATTTTAAATCCTCAGTATGATAATTCCAACATCTCTGCCATATCTGAGTCTAATTCTGACTTTCTTTGTCCCTTCTGACTGTTTTTTCTTGCCTTGTAGCATGCTTTGTCATTTTTGTTGAAAGCCTGACATTATGTATTGGAGAACAGGAAGTAAACTAAATAATTCTTTAGTGTGAAGTTTGTGTTAATCTAGGTAGGAGTGGCTTGTGTCTAATGTTTATTGTAGCTGTAGGTGCCAGAGGCTTCAAATGCATCTAATGTTCTTGTTTTTATTTCCCCTGTTGACATTGGACTTTCCTAAATACTACTCCTTAGAGAGAGTCTGTGTCTTGCAAAACTAACAACTGCAATCCACTGTTATTCCACTGCAGCTCTGTTAGTGTAATATTAATCTAAGGTTGGGCAAAAAACCATTCTGTAATCTCATGACTAAATCTTTCTTTTAGTAATCCTGTGTCCTTGAGCTGTGACCTTCAAGGGTGTGTGTGTGGGGGTGACACTTTTAACTTTCATTCATAGAATTATTAATCAAAATTGCAAAAGTAGATTTATAGAGCTACAGATGAGTAGCAAAACAGGAGGGAAATGAAATGTTCCAGAGACATTTTGAAATGTTCCAAAGGAGCCTATACTACATAAAAATTTACAGTTAAACTATGGTTACACAACAGATTATATTTAATTCTGCATTTTCTCAATAAGTTCTTCTTTATATTTGCCTTTCTCTTTTCCAAGTTGTCAAGATTTGGCTTTGCACTCAAGAATTTTTTTCTCTTTGTTCAATTTTAGCCTGATAATAACCACCCTGCTCAGATTAATGCCCACGTGAATAGTTATGCTGTTAGCCTTCTCAGGCTTCATCCATTCGATGTAGATGACATATTCCTTTCCCTAAGCCTGGACTACCATGCCAACTCGATGATTGTTGCAGTGTCCCCAAACCACTTGGACCTCATCATCCTTGTGAACAGGCATGGAGCAGACATTGTCCTTCTACTGCAGCTGCTTGAAGAGCTGGCAGACATGATCTTCTTGGGCATATGCAAGAGGGCCCTAAAGCAGTGTTTGTGATTTTTACTGCAGTCCTAGGTCACAAAGGGATTGAATTTCATGATGACTTGGCATCAAATGGGCTCGAAAGTGCATGCCTTCACATGTGTTTCTGAGATCCTTCACCCCCTTAGGTGAATCATGAAAGCTACAGAGTGATGAAGTGAGAGAAATGCCCTTATGGCAGGTGGGATTAGGCTCTGGTAAAGTTTTATTTTTCCCTAGAGAGTAGGCCTTTGCTATGGAGAATGTTTTAGGGATATTTTACCATTGTTGTTCTTCCCCTTCTCCTGCTAGAGCCAGGAGGGGATCTTTCTCAACATTTCACCATGAGAATATTGCGGATTTCCTGGAAGTAAAGCCTGGGAAAGTGTGGGGTCCCATAAGACTGTGGCTGCTAAGAGTTTCTCTCCTACAGGTTAGTCCAACTCAGTCTCCAGAAATTTATCAAAATTACACTTAACCATGCCTACAGGTTTATAGTTCCAGTCCTTTCTGTTCTTCAGGTAGGCAGATCTCAGCTGTGACTCTCTGGAGTCACCTTTGTGTCCATATGCAGGTGGTAGTTTTCCCTACAACCTTAGTTCTCTGATAGGTCCAAGAAGAATTGATTTGTAGTTCGTTCAGTTTTTGCTTGTTATAAAGATGGGAGTGTTGACTTCTAAGCTCTTTACATGTCAGAGATGCTGGAAGACATATCTCAGAGCACAGACTACTAGAATGTATCCCTTACCCTCAGTTTCCAAGTGGATGCATCATCTTCTTTCAAGAGAAAGCATGTCCTCTCAGGACAGTCATCACAAGATGACTGCTTGTGGTATTTTATGTCACCACAGGCACTATGTGATGCAGTTAAGAACTTGATTCTGAAACCAAAATATGAGAGTTTGAATTCTGGCTCTACTTCTTTTCCAAGTGTGCTACTTTGCTGTTCTTTAGTTTCTTCATCTAAAGAAATGAGGCCCAAAATAGTAACTTTCTCTCAAAGAAAGGATTAATTGTGCTAATACATACAAACATCTTAGAGCGGTGCTTGGCACAAAATAAGTACTTAATAAATATTGGCTATTATTAAATTTCCCCAGAGTTCCTCTGTTTCTCTATTGGCATGAGAGAGTAGGAATGTTTTTAAGACAATGTATCCACTGTCACTTTAGAATTTAGAGACCAGGCTCAGATTGGCATCAGAACTGATAGAAATCAGCAGGCAGCTTCAAGTCATGAGGCTAGACTATAGCAAAGAGTTTTCTAATTGAGAGACACGCCTTTGTCCCTGACGACACAGGGCAGAAGTCCAACAGCTTTGTTTTATTTTGTTGAAATCATTGTGTGTTTGAAGAATTGTCCTCATGGATAGTTTATGGATTCTGGAAAACTTCCTACAAAAGCAAGACTCTTTGATCTATAAGTGTTTGCTTTTCATCTAAAAAAAAAAGAAAAAGAAAAAACAAAACAAAATAAAAAACCAAAAAATAAACCCAACAACAACAACAACAGAAAACTACCACTAACAACAAATAAACCCAATATAAAATATAAAACTCTAAAATAAAAAGTTTTTGAGGAGCTTTAAGCGCCTGTCCTTCTCCCTAGAAAGAACCTCACTGTTACGATATATGTGATTGTATAGCCATAACTGAGGATGTGAACCACGTCCTTCAACAGAAATGGAGATGTTCATATAAAGGCAGGTAGGTGGAGTTCTTCTTGGAGCTGATTGTTTAATTCCATATTGACTTTTTTCTCCATGCCAAGACTGGCTAATGCTCACATACTGAGGTTAAAAAAAATTTGTCTTCAAGAGTACCCAGTCCTTATTTTACTCCTTTCACCAGTTTCATCCCACTTTTAAGTCTCTCAGCTTTAAGGACCTTCAACGGCAAACATTAATAAGTGCCCATAGTTTCATGCAAATATGTGGGAAATTATGAGAAATATCAAGCATGTTCTGGCCCCCTGCAGATTGACAGTCCAGTGTTGTATGCTGCTCTTTGCAACTTTGACTAGTTCTGCTTTCCTTGAATCTTATCCTGTATTTTCTCTTTATTCACTAAACTACAGACTTTTGAAGGAGGATGTAGAGCTCATTTAACCTCAT
The DNA here is from genome assembly GCF_002201575.2 of Neomonachus schauinslandi. Classification (NCBI taxonomy): domain Eukaryota; kingdom Metazoa; phylum Chordata; class Mammalia; order Carnivora; family Phocidae; genus Neomonachus; species Neomonachus schauinslandi. The sequence goes on from NC_058404.1 coordinate 45,594,166, forward strand.
TCATTTACTTTTTGTGGCAAAGATAATGCTACAGGTCCATCATTTCCACTTATCTTACATCTAGGGAATTCATTTAATATGAATATGATATGAAAATTTATTTGATAACATTCAAAATTGATACAGGTTATCCACTTTGCAGATGTGATGGAGTTCTTATCTGTGGAATGATATAAGCCATGATATGACATAAACCATTTCTAAGTCTAGCTCCTGAATCATCCTACAGGGTCTTCCTTGTTCTCTCTCTCTCCCTGTTTTTGGAAACAAAAATGAAAGACTCTAAAATAACAGGGCCATAATATGAAATAGGACTAGTCCCTAAATTACTACCTGAAAGGATGCTATCTCGAGTCATCTGATAAGAAAATTCTCTTTGGATTTTGTGATCAGAAAATATATTTTATTATGTATTAATAATAAATAAAGAGGTTTTGCAGTTGTTTGTTACAGCAGCTGTCATTAAATGATACAAAGAGAATTGAATTTCAGATAATTGAAATAATTGTTCTAGATGACATATCATTTTGTGTCAAGGCTGGAATTAAAAGTTGACCTTGAATTTGATGTCATTTTCTTTTTACTTCTTTCACTGTTCAATCTCAGCTAGTTACAAAAAAAGAAAAAATATATCAAAACATATGAAATCAACACTGAACTGTTTAATATAAAGCAATTCCACTTTCTGCCTCTCTGCATTAAAAAAAAATACTGAATTTCAAGACATTCAATGCCTTGGGTACTTGCTATTGCTTCTCCCAACAGAATTTCTAAAACTGTGAATTTCAAGAGGTCTGGCTAAACTGAAAGTCCATTTCAGTTCCCAGAGGTCAAATTTTCCTTTGAATTGAAATGATAATCACATGAGCTTGTGAATCCTTAATTCCATTTAACACTCCATCCATGCCAGTGGATGAGTTAGACTATTGAAGGTATCTGACTAAAGGAAATACTTTAGGCCAAAGTAAACTGTCAAAATGAGGCTGAGTTTAGTTTTGTAAGAGAGCAGATTTAAATGTCAGTGGGTTTCTTACCATGAGCTAAGAAACTAATAAACCATTTGTGCCCCACAGAAGCATTTTAAATGTTGAAGACAAGACAAAGTTTATAACCTATTTTTTTCTAAACTACAAGACTAAGTTCAGACCCCACACAAGTTGAGGGTTACTTGAAATCTAAGCTGTTTCACACGGGGTCTGTACAGTGCTTCCAATGCAAAACTCTTTAGTTCAATGGCTCTGACAGTGAATGTTTAGTTACAACCAAATCACAGAGTACGATAGCCTCTATGACCATGCTGTCACCTCAGATGCTCCAGTGAGTGTTTAAAGAATGTCAGTGATAGCAAGAACATTTTCTTTCTCAATTCTCTTTTCAACATGGTCAAATATCTGCATAAAGTGACTCAATCAAATGCAAGCGGAATGTCTGCTGTTATGAAATCTTACATTCTTTCACAGTTAAGGGAAAGAAAGAAAATAAAACATGGGAGGAGGGTATTTTAACTTTTCAAACAAAAAAAAGTTACTTTTTTTCCAACAACTAGGAAGTTGTTGAGAATCTGGTAGCTGTTATGAATTGTATTTCAGTTGTGATTGTTAGATTTTGCATTTTGCATTTTGGGAAACTTTCCATGTTCTTGTTCCTTTTTTTTTTTTTTTTAACATTTGCAAAGCAATTGCATGAAATGACTTTTAAAAAATCTTTCCAGAGTTATCTGCCAAAAATCTGAATAACTTTCCTACATTGTATTCCTATAGGTTTTTCTTCAGAACAGATGAGTTACTCAGGTGCCCTAGGACAGGGCCATATCGTCAAGAAAGCATAGTGTGGCTTTTGGGGTGTGTTAATTTACATTATTTTGACATTTCTATAAAAAACAAATACACTACACACCATATTGTTTCCATGTAGTAATTATCTAACAAAAATATGTCTATATAGTATAAGGATAATTACTACAAAACTTTCATCACAGGGAACATTCTAACATGAACCTTAAGGCAGTTATTTTAGAATAAACTATAGAGACTATATACTATTTGTATGGTGTTAATTTATACTTTGATATCATATGTAGTAAATATTGACCTGTGAACAAGATAATTTATATGTTTGACACTCTAAAGAATGTCCTGATTCACTCCTCAGAGGATAGGAGAGATTTTATTGCTGACAATCAGACTGACTTTGGGCTTTGACCTAAAGAGCAATGGCTTTGGCCTATCAACTAAGGAAGCAACCTCATTGGAACGACCAGAAACCCAAAGGAAAGCCACGCCTGTTCTTCAAGGGGAAAACAGATGATAAATGACATGATGCACTTTCTCCCAAAACCATTGTCCTTTTTTCCCTTGAGTAATTTTTCAGATATAGGCGGTCTCCAGTTTGTAAGTTCACAAAGTTCACTTGTCAGGAGCACTGTTGAAACAGAACATAATGTCCCATAAAATCCATGTTATTCTGGTGGTTGCTGAAGTTGATGTCTTTTTTTTTTTCACTGCCCCAATTCCTCCCTTTTTTTGCTGTTGATAATCCCCCCTTCACTAGCTCCGACCCTGTGGTTCTCATAGAGCACCTCCACACCAGCCCTAGTCAAATGTAATAATTAAGCAAAGGAGTAGACACAATCCAAGTTGGAACCATCATAGTGCCCCAATCCCCAGCCCCCACAAGTCATAGTGACTTAGCCAAGTGGTGGCTGTGTGGTTCCAGCTGAACTTGGCGAATTGCATTCTGTTCCAGGAATACTTTATTCCAGGAACTGTGGAGTAAAATCTCTATTTTCTCTACTCTGAAGCCGTGAGGTTCTGAACCCATTGCTTTTAGAATCGGTATTTCCCACCATGTAAAATCACTGGCTTATAAAAAAGAGTGAAACCAACAGGCCAAGAGAAGCAGAAATGAGAGAGAAAGAGCTGACAATGTGCATCCCTGGTTTTCATCGCCTGAAGGCCAGAATTGCCTTAGTTCTTATTTTCTGAGGCTGGTTGTTTAACTCTTTGAGTATGGAAGCCCCCAGTAGTCTAGAACAAAACAAATATAATAAAACATCTCTCTCTCTTCCCCACTATTCTTTTTCCCCCTTAAGTCTATTTTAATCTGTCTCTTATAATTTGGTGCCCTATGTAAAATGGTTGATGGATTTAGAAATGGATTTTGTCCACAATGCAGGAAACTGGCCATCACTATGAGCCTGGGGACCCTCTCCTTCTTTTTTTCTCTGATCTACTTTCAGCAAGAGTTCAGTGAGATCAGATAACCTAAACAAAAGATTCAGGCCCAGTATTTTGAATTAAATCTCTCCTCTTGCAGTAACCATGACGATAACAGTATGGTGGAAAAAAAGAGAACATACTGATTCTCAGAATTCTTCTAATTTTCTGGGACCCTCAGCCCAAGCAAAGAGCCCAGGCAGACCTCCAATGTTGTGCTGGTTAACTGTTTAGAGTAGCATTTATGAAGGGGACATGTGTAATACTGGCAGTAACTGAAATAGTCAGAGCTTTGATCATCTAAGAATGGCCTTCATGGCATACTCATCCATTCATTTGTACTTTTTATTTGGTTTTGTTTTCTGAAACAGCTGAGTCATTCAACAGTAGGAATAAACTTAAAAAAATACTCCTCAAAATATCAATTATGTTTCCATCATGATGCTGATTGCTAACCCATACTAATTACACTAGTTCATCTCAGATGAAAATATTCTTTATTTCTTGAGAGGCATGAACTCTCCCAGGCTCTGATAATACTTTTTCACATTCTGGAACAATTCATTTGTATGTACTTTTTAATTACAGGTATTTATTTTTTGCGTGTGCTCTACCATCTTAATGACCTTCTGAAAACACACACAAATACACACACATGTGTGTACATTTTCCTTTTTAGACATAGTATCTCCACTGCTTCTTGGTATAACCATATTCAAAACTAATACACCTGCCTAAAGTATGTTTGGTGAAAGGCAGGGAGTGGTTAGGAAGAAGAGTACACTGTTGCATCCATTTTTCCTCCCACACTTTTTCTAATTCTCTATCCCTGGGGAAGGTTATCCTAGTTTATTTGGTGGGTACATTCATTTATTTAATAAACAGTATTGATGTATACATGCTACATTCTAGGAATTCAAAGATTAATAGAATAGAGTCCTTGACAATAAGTTCTCAGCCCAGTGGAAAGACTGTCACATAATCAGATATATTTTTTTAAGAGAGGGAGGAGGAGTATTTGCAAGGAAGAGGGAGAGAGAGAATCCCAAGCAGGCTCCATGCCCAGTGCAGAGCCCGATACGGGGCTCAATCTCACAACCCTGAGATCATGACCTGAGCTGAAATCTAAAGTCAGACACTTAACTGACTGAACTACCCAGGTGCCCCAGTCAGATCATTTTAATAGTTACAATAGGCAATTTGAGCATGCAGAGGAGTGGCACCAGACTCTGCCTTAAGAGATTAAAAGAAGTTATGGTTTAAATGCATCATAGAGGATAAGTAGAAATGAACTCAGAAAAGGCTGTGATTATAAGATAATGGATAAGAGGCTGGTGACTGAAATGAGGGCCAAGAGGAATGTATTTAGGAATAGAATACAGCACTGGGAAAGCTGCATGGTATGTGAAGCAGTTCAGTGTTGCGAGAGTAGTGTGCTAGTTGATGGCTAAAGCTGAGAATTAAGAGATAAATACGAGCCAGATGTTGGAGGGCTTTACATTACTATTTTACAAGGTTTGGGATTATTACATTTGTTAATAAGGAGCCACACAAGCGATTTTAATAGATCAGTAGCATAAATAGATTTACCATTTAAATCAATTGCTAGCATCAGGCTTAAGAGTGTGTCTGAGAAGGTTAATCTCAGTACTTCACTTGCACACATGATGGGGGCTTAGCTGCTCCAAGTCAATAAAAGTCCTACAACCATTATAAAAATGGCCAAAGTATATAAATACAAAGTTTACAGAAAAGAAAATTGAAAAGACTTTTTAATTAATTAATTAATTATTTTAAAGATTGTATTTATTTATTTGAAAGAGAGAGAGTGAGAACAAGCAGGGGGAGCAGCAGGCAGAGGGAGAAGCAGGCTCCCTGCCGAGCAAGGAGCCCAATGCGGGACTCTATCCTGGGACCCTGGGATCATGACCTGAGCCGAAGGCAGACTCTCAACTGACTGAGCCAACCAGGCATCCCTGAAATGACTTTTAAACTTATTTATTAAAGCTCAATCTTGTTCATAATACTATAAATGAAAAGTTAAAAATTAATGAGATCATTTTTACCTGTTGGTAGAGACTGAAATCTATTAACACACTACATTTTATGAGTATGGGAAAATAGGCACCTTCTTGCATTTTTCACAAAAACCATATATATTTTGAATCACAATTTCACTTCTAAGAATTAGCTTAAAATACCCTCACATATGTATAAAAGTAATTATATGAAAGGTTCTCACTAAAGTATATTGTTTGTAAAAGCAGGAGTTTAAAAACATTGATAGCAGACAGTATGTACATGTAATCGATACTATGACCTCACTAGGAAGAACATTTATAGGTTTTTATGTATAGAGAAGGAATAACCTCCAAAAGTGTATTTATAAGAAAAAAATAATACATAAGACTATGTATTATGTTGTGACATATGGATGGGAAAAAAAAACACATGAGTATGCATAGAATATTTTTTGAAAGAATACATAAATTGATAATAAGGGTTGCCCCTGGTGAGGGACCAGAATAATGAGGGCTTAGGAAGAGGGGGTGACTTATTTTTCATAGTATACTCTTTTGTATTTTCATAATTTATACCACATGAATGTACTATGTAGTCAAGGAAGGAAGAGAAAAAGGGGAGGAGGGAGTGAGGGAGGAAGTGAGAAATAAAGGAAGGAAGGAAAGAAGGAAGGAAGAAAGGAAAGAATTTAGGGGAATTAATGTGTAAGTTGAAATTGCATTTCCTCTAAGAGGGTTGAACTTATACCTACACAAGGTCAGGAGATGAGCCTTGGAAACCACAAGAAGCAAAACAAAACAAAACATCCCCCCCCCAAACACCACAAAACACAAGACACAACAACAACAAGAACAAAAATACATGTAACTGAGATATCCATATAACACTGATGCTCAAAGTGAAAAGGTCTCCAATAAGCCATGGGCTAAAAAGACTGCTCTCATCAATAGTATGATATCTGTGCTAACTCAAGCTTGAAATAGGAAAATAAAATCGTCCCTGTGAATTTGTAGCCATGAATTTGTCCTCAATTGCATTTGGGGACTGATTTTTCTTAAGAAAGTATCCTTATGCCATGAAGGTAAGAGAGAAAGAAGTTTTGGGTGATAATATCCTGTGAAACATGGAAGAATCAAATGAAAACCATCCTAACAGTACATATTCTTATCCTAAGCTCCTCAGGTTCTCTACTGATAATTCCCCTAAATAATGAACATGACCTAAAAATGACAAAACACACCAGAAAACAAATTACTGTGAGTGAGAGATGATAGGATTAGGCCTTCAAAAGTGTCATACAACAGAGCTATAAGTAAAAATGTTTCAAACTATTAAACACATAAAAAAGGACTCAAAACAAAAAGACAATATAAAAAAATTTGGTAACAAAGTTAAAATAACTTAAACAGAATATCTACACATAAATGTGGCTCAGGGGTAATTAGCAAGGTGGTAGAACAAGAAACACTGCTTTAATGTTGACATATAGACCAAAATAGCTTTATGAAATTTCCAGAATTCAGTTAAGAGGTTCCAGCACCCCAAATGAACATACATCTAAGAACAAGCTCATTGAAATAAGTAAGAAGAGCAGTTTCACTTTTCCCACATCAGATCCTCTCCCATATGGGCAGAGGTTAACACTGACAGAGATCAGCATTGCCTGAGATATTTCCCTTGGGAAAAATAGAAAGTGAAGCATGTATTTAACATCTCCAGGCTTTTGAGACACTGCTTCTGTTTCACTTCATTCAGAGTTTTGAGGAAACAAGAGAATTTTGAAAGCCTAGGGGCAGGTATGAACAAAGAAAAGGGGTGGGTGGCTCTCAGCAGCCAGCATGGATCTGCAAGATTGGGAAAAGGTTTACAACTTGGAAAAGGTATGTACCTTTCACCTTCCCCTTCAGGAATGAGAAAAGAAGTGGAGCTTGCACTCAATGTCCAGGCCATTCAAGTGCACTGACCTAGGAAAAAGAAGTGGGTGGTTTATAGCAACCCACATGGCTCTGCAAAATTAGGAGAAGGTGCATCTGAAATAGAGGATGAGGCATGGTGCATAAATATTCATAGAAAAGTTTGAAAGACTCCCAGAATCTAGCCAGAGTAATTAGTGAAAATCTTTCCCCACCAAAACCATCTGTAAAGAGTGGAAGAGATGACTGCTTCTTCAAATGTGCTGACATGAACACAAAGCTACAAGAAGCACAACAAATCAGGGAAATATGATACAATAAAAGAAACAAAGTAAAGGGGTGTCTGGGTTGTGCAGTCAGTTAAGCATCCAACTCTTGGTTTCAGCTCAGGTCGTGATCTCAGGGTGTGAGATCAAGCTTCATATGGGGCTCCATGCTCCGCATGGAGTCTGCTTAAGACCCTCTCTTCCTCTCCCTCTCCCCCTCCCCCTGCCTGCCTCAAATAGGTAATAAAACTTTTTTTTTTTTAAGAAACAAAGTAAATGTCCAGGAACAAACACATAAGAAAAGGAGATCTATGAGTTGTTCAATAAAAAATTCAAAATAATTATTCTAAAGAAGCTCAGTGAGCTATAAGATAACATTGATAGATAACTAAATAAAATCAAGAAACCAATGCATAAAGAAAATGAGAACATCGATAAGAAGAAGAACAAATTAGTTACCTAGAAGACCAATTAATAGATAAAAAGGGAAAAGAGGAGACCAGGAGAAAACAACTCAGAATCCATGAAAATAGAATCAGAGAAATAAGTGACACCATGAAACATTCTAATGTCAGAATTATTGGAATCCCTGAGGGAGTGGAGAGAGAGAGAGGACTAGAAGATATAATTGAGCAAATCGTAGCTGAGAACTTCCCTAATCTGGGGAATGAAATAAACATTTGTGTCCTAGAGGCAGAGAGGACCTCTCCCAAGATCAAGGAAAACAGGCCAACACCCCGGCATATAATAGTAAAACTCACAAATCTTAGAACCAAGGAAACCATCCTAAGGGCAGTTAAGGGGGAAGAGATTCCTTACCTACAGAGGGAGGAACATCAGAATAATGTCAGACCTATCCACAGAGACCTGGCAAGGCAGAAAGGCCTGGCAAGACATATTCAGGGTACTAAACGAGAAAATCATGTGGCCAAGAATACTTTGTCTGGCAAGGCTGTCATTAAGAATGGATGGAGAGATGCAGAGCTTCCAAGACCAGCAGAAGCTGAAAGAATATGTGACCACTAAGCTGGCCCTGCAAGAAATATTAAGGGGGTTCTATAAAAGGAGAAAGACCCCAAGAGTGATATAGAAAAGAAATTGGCAGGGACAATCTATAAAAACAAGATCTTCACAGGAACATGATGACAATTAATTCATATCTTTCCATAATCACTGTCAACATGAACAGCCTAAATGCTCCCATAAAAAGGCACAGGGTTGCAGATTGGATAAAAAGACAGGACCCATCCATATGCTGTCTACAAGAAACTCATTTTGAACCTAAAGATACATCCAGACTGAAAGTGAAGGGATGGAGATCCATCTGCCATGCCAATGGACCTCAAAAGAAAGCTGGGGTAGCAATTCTTATATCAGACAAATTCGATTTTAAGCTAAAGACTGTAGTTAGAGACACAGAAGGACACTATATCATTCTTAAAGGGTCTATCCAACAAGAAGATCTAACAATTGTAAATATCTATGCTCCCAAAATGGGAGCAGTCAACAACATAACCCAACTCTTAACCAAAATAAAGAGTCATATTGATAATAATATGTTAATTGTAGGGGACCTCAATACTCCACTCTCAGCAATGGACAGATCATCTAAGCAGAAAATCAACAAAGAAACAAGAGCTTTGAATGACACACTGGACCAGATGGACCTCATAGATATATACAGAAAATTCCAACCTAAAACAACAGAATACTCATTCTTCTCGAGCGCACATGGAACTTTCTCCAGAATAGGCCACATACTGGTTCACAAATCAGGTCTCATCTGATACCAAAAGATTGAAATTATTCCCTGCATATTCTCAGATCATAACGTTTTAAAGCTGGAACTCAATCACAAGAAAAAAAATTGGAAGAAATTCAAACAAATGGAAGCTAAAGACTACTCTGCTCAAGAATGTTTGGGTCAAGGAACGCGGCAGGGATGTCCACTATCACCACTGCTATTCAACATAGTATTAGAAATCGTAGCCACAGCAATCAGACAACAAAAAGAAATCAAAGGCATCCAAATCAGCAAAGAAGTCAAACTCTCACTCTTTGCAGATGATATGATACTTTATGTGGAAAACCCCAAAGACTCCACCCCAAAACTGCAAAAACTCATATAGGAATTCAGTAAAGTGGCAGGATATAAAATCCATGCACAGAAATCAGTGGCATTCCTATACACCCACAACAAGACAGAAGAAAGAGAAATTAAGGAGTCAATCCCATTTACAATTGCACCCAAAACCTTAAGATACCTAGGAATATATCTAACCAAAGAGGCAAAGGATCTGTACTCAGAAAACTATAAATTACTCATGAAAGAAATTGAGGAAGACACAAAGAAATGGAAATACGTTCCATGCTCATGGATTGGAAGAACAACTATTGGGAAGATGTCAATGCTACCTAGAGCGATCTACACATTCAATGCAATCCCCATCAAAATACCATCCACTTTTTTCAAAGAAATGGAACAAATAATCCTAAAGTTTGTATGGAACCAGAAAAGACCCCGAATAGCCAGAGGAATGTTGAAAAAGAAAAGAGAGCTGGCGGGATCACAATTCCGGACTTCCAGCTCTATTACAAAGCTGTCATCATCAAGACAGTATGGTACTGGCACAAAAACAGACACATAGATCAGTGGAACAGAATAGAGAGCCCAGAAATGGACCCTCAACTCTATGGTCAACTCATCTTTGACAAAGCAGGAAAGAATGTCCAATGGAAAAAAGACAGTCTCTTCAACAAATGGTGTTGGGAAAATTGGACAGCCACATGCAGAAGAATGAAACTGGACCCTTTCCTTACACCACACACAAAAATAGACTCCAAATGGTTGAAAGACCTAAATGTGAGACAAGAGTCCATCAAAATCCTAGAGGAGGACACAGGCAGCAACCTCTTCGACCTCACCCGCAGCAACTTCTTCCTAGACACATCACTAAAGGCAAGGGAAGCAAGGGCAAAAATGAACTATTGGGACTTCATCAAGACAAGAAGCTTTTCCACAGCAAAGGAAACAGTCAACAAAACCAAAAGACAACCGACAGAATGAGAGAAGATATTTGCAAATGACATATCAGATAAAGGGCTAGTATCCAAAATCTATAAAGTACTCATCAAACTCAACACCCAAAAAACAAATAATCCAATCAAGAAATGGGCAGAAGACATGAACAGACATTTTTCCAAAGAAGACATCCAAATGGCCAACAGACAGATGAAAAATTGCTCAACATCGCTCGGCATCAGGAAATCCAAATCAAAACCTCAATGAGATACCACCTCACACCAGTGAGAATGGCTAAAATTAACAAGTCAGGAAACGACAAACATTGGCGGGGATGCGGAGAAAGGGGAACCCTCCTACACTGTTGTTGGGAATGCAAGCTGGTGCAGCCACTCTGGAAAACAGTATGGAGGTTCCTCAAAAAGTTGAAAATAGAGCTACCATATGATCCAGCAATTGCACTACTGGGTATTTACCCCAAAGATACAAATGTAGGGATCTGAAGGGGTATGTGTACCCCGATGTTTATAGCAGCGATGTCCACAATACCAAACTGTGGAAAGAGCCCAGATGTCCATCGACAGATGAATGGATAAAGAAGAAGTGGTATATATACACAATGGAATATTATGCAGCCATCAAAAGGAATGAGATCTTGCCATTTTCAACGACGTGGATGGAACTGGAGGGTATTATGCTGAGCGAAATAATTCAATCAGAGAAAGACATGTATCATATGACCTCACTGATATGAGGAATTCTTAATCTCAGGAAACAAACTGAGGGTTGCTGGAGTGGGGGTTGGGGTGGGAGGGATGGGGTGACTGGGTGATAGACACTTTGAAGGGTATGTGCTCTGGTAAGCGCTGTGAATTGTGCGAGACTGTTGAATCTCAGATCTGTACCTCTGAAACAAATAATGCAATATATGTTAAGGAAAAAAAAGAAGAAGAAGATAGCAGGAGGGGAAGAATGAAGAGGAGGGAAATCGGAGGGGGAGATGAACCATGAGAGATGATGGACTCTGAAAAAGAAACTGAGGGTTCTAGAGGGGAGGGGGGTGGGAGGATGGGTTAGCCTGGTGATGGGTATTAAAGAGGGCATGTTCTGCATGGAGCACTGGGTGTTATGCACAAACAATGAATCATGGAACACTACATCTAAAACCAATGATGTAATGTATGGTAATTAACATAATAATAAAAAAATTTAAAAAAAAAGAATGTTTGGGTCAACCAGGAAATCAAAGAAGAACTTAAACAATTCATAGAAACCAATGAGAATGAAAATACATCAGTCCAAAACCTATGGGATACTCAAAGGTGGTCCTAAAGGGGAAATACATAGCCATCCAAGCCTCACTCAAAAAAATAGAAAAATCCCGAATTCACCAACTAACTTTACACCTTAAAAAACTAGAGAAGAAGCAACAAATGATGCCTAAGCCATGCATTAGAAGAGAAATAATTAAGATTAGAGCAGAGATCAATGAATTAGAAACCAGAAACACAGTAGATCAGATCAATGAAACTAGAAGCTGGTTCTTTGAAAGAATTAATGAGATCGATAAACCACTGGCCAGACTTATCAAAAGAAAAGAGAAAGGACCCAAATTAATAAAATTATGAATGAAAGGGGAGAGATCACAACTAACACCAAGGAAATAGAGACAATTATTAGAAATTATTATCAACCACTATATGCCAATAAACTGAGCAACCTGGATGAAATGGATGCCTTCCTGGAAACGTATAAACTCCCAAGATGAAACAGGAAGAAATCGGCAACCTGAATAGGCCAATAACCAGTAACAAGATTGAAGCAGTGATCAAAAACCAACCCAAAAACAAGATTCCAGTGCCTGATGGATTCCCTGGGGAATTCTACCAAACATTCAAAGAAGAAATAACACCTATTCTTCTGAAGCTGTTTCAAAAAATAGAAACAGAAGGAAAGCTTCCAGACTCATTCTATGAGGCCAGCATTAATCCCCAAACCAGTCAAAGACCCCATCAAAAAGGAGAATTTCAGACTGATATCCCTGATGAATATGGATTCCAAAATCCTCAACAAAATCCTAGCTAATAGGATCCAATAATGCATTAAAAGGATCATCCACCACAACCAAGTGGGATTTATCCCGGGGATGCAAGGGTGGTTCAACATTCGCAAATCAATCAATGTGATAGAACACATTAATAAGAGGAGGGAGAAGAACCATATGGTCCTTTCAATTGATGCAGAAAAAGCATTTGACAAAATACAACATCCTTTCCTGATTAAAACTCTCCAGAGTATAGGGATAGAGGGAACATTCCTCAAGTTCATAAAATCCATCTATGAAAAACCCACAGTGAATATCAATCTCAATTGGGAAAAGCTGAGAGCCTTTCCCTTGAGATCAGGAACACGACAAGGATGCCCACTCTTGCCACTATTGTTCAACATAGTACTAGAAGTCCTAGCAACAACAATTAGACAACAAAAATAAATAAAAGATATTCAAATTGGCAAAGAAGAAGTCAAACTCTCTCTTTTCACAGATGACATGGTACTTTATATGAAAACCCAAAAGGCTCCACCCCCAAATCACTAGAACTCATACAGCAATTCAGTAATGTGGCAGGATACAAAATCAATGCACAGAAATCAGTTGCTTTCTTATACACTAACAATGCAACTGTAGAAAGAGAAATTAGAGAAACGATTCCATTTACAATAGCACCAAAAACCATAAGATACTTCAGAATAAACCTAACCAAAGAGGTAAAGGATCTATACTCTAGGAACTACAAAACACTCATGAAAATTGAAGAAGACACAAAAAGATGGAAAAACATTCCATGCTCATCGATCGGAAGAATAAACATTATTAAAATGTCTATGCTACCCAGAGCAATCTGTACCTTCAATGCCATCCTGATCAAAATTCCAATGACATTTTCCAAAGTGCTGGAAGAAACAATCCTAAAATTTGTATGGGATCAGAAAAGACCCCAAATCACCACGGAAATGTTGAAAAAGAAAAACAAAGCTGGGAGCATCACATTGCCTGATTTCAAGCTATATTAAAAGCAGTGATCACCAAGACAGCATGGTACTGGCACAAAAACAGACATATAGACCAGTGGAACAGAATAGAGAGCCCATATATGGATCCTAACTCTAAATAATCTTCGACAAAGCAGGAAAAAATATGCAATGGAAAAAAGTCTCTTCAATAAATGGTGCTGGGGAAATTGGACAGCCACATGCAGAAGAATGAAACTCAACCATTCTCTAACACCATACACAAAGATAAACTCAAAATGGATGAAAGACCTCAGTGTGAGACAGGAATCCATCAGAATCCTAGAGGAGAACATAGGCAGTAACCTCTTGACATCACCCACAGTAACGTCTTTCAAGATACATCTCCAAAGGCTAGTGAAAGAAAAGCAAAAATGAACTTTTGGGACTTCATCAAGATAAAATGCTTCTGCACAGCAAAGGAAACAGTCAACAAAACAAAGAGGCAACCCACAGAATAGGAGAAGATATTTGCAAATGACACCACAGATAAAGGGCTGGTATCCAAGATCTATAAAGAACTTTTCAAACTCAACCCCCAAAAAACAAATAATCCAGTCAAAAAATGGGCAGAAGACATGAACAGACACTTCTCCAAAGAAGACATACAAATGGCTAACAGACACATGGAAAAGTGCTCAACATCGCTTGGCATCAGGGAAATCCAAATCAAAACCACACTGAGATACCATCTTACACCAGTTAGAATGGCAAAAATTGACAAGACAAGAAACAACAAATGTTGGAGAGGTTGTGGAGAAAAGTGGGCCCTCTTACACTGTTGGTGGGAATGCAAGTTGGTACAGACACTTTGGAAAATAGTGTGGAGGTGACTCAGAAAATTAAAAATAGAGCTACCCTATGACCCAGCAATTGCACTCCTGGGTATTTACCCCAAAGACACAGATGTAGTGAAAAGAAGGGCCATATGCACCCCAATGTTCATAGCAGCAATGTCCACCATATCCAATTTGTGGAAAGAGCTGAGATGCCCTTCAACAAATGAATGGATAAAGAAGATGTGGTCCATGTGGTCCAATGGAATATTACTCAGCCATCAGAAAAGATGAATACCCAACTTTTACATCAACATGGATGAGACTGGAGGAGATTATGCTAAGTGAAATAAGTCAAGGAGAGAAAGTCAATTATCATATGGTTTCACTTATTTGTGGAACATAAGGAATAGCATGGAGGACAGTAGGAGAAGGAAGGGGAAAATGATGAGGGGGAATTTGGAGGGAGAGACGAACCATGAGAGACTATGGACTCCAAGAAACTAACTGAGGGTTTTAGAGGGCAGGTGGTGGGGGAATGGGTTAGACCTGTGATGAGTATTAAGGAGGGCATGTACTGCATGGAGCAGTGGGTATTATATGAAAACAATGAATCATGGATCACTACATCAAAAACTAATGATATATTGTATGGTGACTAGCATAACATAATAAAATTAAATTAAAAAACAAACAAAAAGTATATGAAAATATAAAATTAACTGCAAAAAGAAAATATACAATTGCAGAATATTGTGGTACTGTAATGATGGCATATAAATCACTTTTAAGTTTAGTGTAACAATTAAAAAAAGTATTAAGAATAACTAGTTTTACAAAAATTTGTTAATGAATATACAATATAAAAACATGTAAATTGTGACATCTATAACATAAGTGTATGCGTGAAAAGTAAACGTGTAGAATTTCTGTATATGATTGAAATTAAATTGTGATCAGCTTTAAAAAGACTGTTGTAACTAGAAGGGTTTTATGTTAGCCTTGTGGTAACTATGAGGAAAATACCCATAGAAGATACACAAAATAAAAAGAAAAAAGATTCAGAGGATGGTGGGTGGGGGGATGGGATAGATAGGTGAAGGGTATTAAGGAGGGCACTTTTTGTGATGAGCACTGGGTGTTGTATGTAAGTGATGAATCACTGAATTCTACTCCAGAAACCAATACTGCTCTGTATGTTAACAAAGTAAACTGAAATTTAAAAAAAAAGTTAAAAAAAGAAAAAAAAAGATTCATAGAATATCACTATAAAAATTAAGAAAACACGGGCGCCTGGGTGGCTCAGTTGGTTAAACTATATGATCCCTCAGGTCATGATCCTGGAGTCCCTGGATCAAGTCCCGCATCGGGCTCCCTGCTTAGTGAGGAGCCTGCTTCTTCCTCTAACCCTCCCCCCTCTCATGTACTCTCTCTCTCTCTCTCATTCTCGCTCTCTCAAATAAATCTTTAAAAAAAACAATTAAGAAAGCACAAAGCAAAAAAAAAAAAAAAGAAAAGAAAAGAAACAGGAACAAAAAAACTACAAGAGAGACAGAAAGAAAAACTGAACAAAATGGCAATTGTTAGCCTTGTCCTATCAATAATTACTTTAAATGTAAATGGATTAAACTCCCCATCAAAAGACATAGAGTGGCCAAATGGACTAAAAATCAAGATTCAACTTTATGCTCTCTACCAGACACTCTCTTAAATTTAAAAACACACTTAGGCTGAAAGTGAAAAGATAGAAAATGATATTTCATGTAAATGGTAACCCAAAGAGAGCAAGTGTAGCTATATTAATTAATATCAGACAGAGTAGACTTTAAGTCTAAAACTATCACAAGAGACATAGACATTATATAATGATAGAAGAATCAATTTATCAAGAAGATATAGCAATTATAGACAGATATGCACGACCATCAGGGCACCTAACTTTATAAAACTAACATTAGTAGAACTTAAGGGAGAAATAGAAATAAAATAATAGTAGGGGTCTTCAATATCTCCCTTTCAGTAATGGATAGAACACGCAGGCAAAAAGGCAATAAGAAAAGAGACTTGAGCAACACTATTGACCAAATGGACCAGACATATACAGAACATTCCATCCAACAGCAGCAGGGTACACATTCTTCTCAAGTGCATATGAAACACTCTCCAGAATACTTTATATGTTAAGACACACACAAAAATATTAATAAATTAAAGACATTAAAATGATATCAACTAAGGACACCTGCATGGCTCAGTCGGTTAAGCGTCTGCCTTCGGCTCAGGTCATGATCCCAAGGGTCCTAGGATCGAGCCCTGCATCAGGCTCCCCACTGAGCTCTGCATTTCCCTCCCCCTCTGCCCGATGCTCCCCCTATTTGTGCTCACTCTCTTTCTGTCAAATAAATAAATAAATAAAATCTTAAAAAATATGATACCAACTATCTTTTCCAACAAGTTTTGGTGAATATGTGAAGAAATGGGAACCTTTGTACACTGTTGGTGAGAATGTAAAATGGTGCAGCTGGTTGTGGAAAACAGTATGGAGGCTCTTCAAAAAATTAAAAATAGAAATACCATATAATACAGCAATCCCACTTCCTAGTATATGTTCAAAAGTATTGAAATCAGGATCTCTAAGAGATATCACAGTATAAATCTTCAGTTATGAAAATCAGTAAGTTCCAGAGATTTGTTGTACACTTTAGTGCTTATTGTTAACACTACTGTATTGTACACTCAAACATTTAAGAGGGTAGATCTCATGTTAGGTGCTGTTACTACACACACAAAAAAGAACAAAGGCAGACCAGAAAACTTTTGGGGGTAATGGATATATCTATTACCGTAATTGTGGTGCTGGCCTCACAGGTCTATAAATATGTTCAAACCCATCAAATAGTGTGCATTAAATATGTGTAGTTTTGTATATCAATTATTTCTCAATAAAGCTGTTAAAAATGGTTCTTGGAATTAATGAAAGAAAGAGATGGAAAATATGAAAGAGGTGAAGAGTCATAAAGGAGACTATGAAGGTTTTTACCATATATTCAGAAAATATTTTTTCCCTGTGTCCACTAAAGAAGCTTAAAAAACTGATTTGGAGAGATGGCAAATGATTACCTCTGGTAGACATTTGTGGGGCCCATGTCAGTACAAGTGCAGATATATAAAAAGTATGTAAATATTTGAGAGTTATAATTCAAACTAACAAATTATTAAATAATTTATATCTTCCTCCCTTACAAACATACCTTCATAACTATAAAATGTGCCAAGTTATGACTTTTATAGGTCTAAAAATGATCAGATTATCAAAGATGACTAACTTAAATTATTATTGTGCACTTTGGGGTTTTTTGGTGATGGACCAGAGATGTTTGGATAAATAATATACAAAAACATACACAATTTATAAATCATTATATTAAATTTCAAAATTATATTTTTCTTCATTTCAAAAGGCCAACAATCATATTATTAAAAACAAGATTTTTGTATAAGTTTTTTCAGTGACAATTATGTCAAATTAGAAAATTGTCCTTGAGTTACCATAGTTCTTATATATTTTAAATTCATCTCATTTTAAATAATTACTAGATTTGGGAATGACCTAAGAACTTTATATCACATCTAGATTTTTAATAGAAATGCATAAATTATTGTTAAAATTAATATTAAATTAATATTGTTAAAATTAACTTTGATAAATTATTATCATGGATAACTAAAATATTTTAATTAAATCAAATTAATTGGTCTCATGTAATGAATTTTACCGTCTCATAAAATGATACCTATACAGTAATGTAAAGGAATGGTATACCCAGAATTCATGTATACATGAATACAGATTTAAGAATAATATTGGAAAATGCTCCTCAATCACCATGTGCAACTGTTGCAAATCAGGCTAAATGCCAGGTATCATGGAATCATAAATCGGAATAAAAAAGAAAAAACAAAAAAGAGAAATGACAGAGTGGACCCAAAACACTATTTGGAAATACATTACATTATGGAAGAATCTTTTATACTCATTCTTTAGGAAAAGAAGAATTTGACAAATTATGTAGCGTTCTCCTACTAACCCTTCTATTGCTCAAATCTTTTTACTATGAAGCATTGTCCATTTTTGACAATGGCTGTCACATAACCCATGGATATTTGTGGCATTTCAAAGTAGTTTTTTCCCAAAAAATTCAAAAAGAGAAGGTTTCTTGAAGTCTTGATGTTGTTAATTGCAAGACCAGATATTTAAAGTTTTAGGTTGCACTGTACCAAGCACTGAATGCTGAATTACAAGTGACAATTGTTCTTAAATAGTGCATGTGTGTGTGTGTGTATGTGTGTGTGTAGTGATGAAAGCAGACCCTTTAAAAATATGGGATCTCAGACTGGAACTCCTCTTGCCCAGGTGTTCAAGTGGTATTGCCAACAGGAGTTCTGAAAGGATAGAATAAAGAGAATACAATATTAAAGAGGAGAAAACAATTTTAAGTAGGAAATGGGTGTAATTTTCTAAAAAATAAAAAGGCACAAAAGGATCAGAGGTTCAGAATCAGGAAGCTTCAGGAGTCTAGGAAAGTATAAATAAAACTGGATTTAGCTAAATACTGCACAACAAATCTGAAGACATCAAGGAAAAAGAGAGTCTTTAAATAATTGGAGATGAAAACAAAGTTTCTACAAAGAACACACTTTCCTTTAATATACTCTTGCTGAAGGAGCTTCTAAAGAATATACTTCTGGAAGAAAAACAATAAAACTGAAGGGAAGATAGGATATGCAAGACAGATGGTAGGCAAAAAAACTGGTAACATGAGGAAAATTAGGAACCAGCATTAGCTATATAAAATAATAATGATGAACACTAATTTAGTGGAGGGCATATGCAGGTGCAACAAACACGTTGGCCAACAATATGACATAAGATGAAAGGTGGATAATTGAAATTAAAGTGTTCTAAGGCTCTTGGATATTTTGGGAGAAGAATGGAGATTATAATTAACTTTATACATTAGCAAATACACGTGCTACAAATGTGGGGTAACCAGCTAACAACAGAAATATAATATATTACTGTCAATATTAGTGAATAAAAGAAACAATAGAACAAAAAATCTATAGAAACAACACGGTAGATCACATACTACATCAAAAACTAACGATATACTATACAGTGGCTAACTGAACATAATAAATAAAGAAATAAAAGAAACAACATGGTAAATAGAAACAAGAATACTATAGTAAATATAAATGTAAATGTGCCAGTAATAAGACAAAGCTTATCAGCTAAAAGCCTGTCATATTCAATAAAAAAGGAAAGAAAGGAAGAAAGAATCCAATTATAAAAACACATCTAAAAGAAAAGTGCACTGAGAGGTTGAGAGTAGAAAAGGTTACAATTGATAAATCACCAAATGAAAGTTAATGAAGGTATGACACCCTAAGGAAAAAATATTTTAAGGCAGGAACAGAGATAAAATGATCACTACATAATCATTGAAAGAACAGCTTCCCAGGAAGATATAAATGTATATGCTTCAAACTGTAGAAAGCTTCAAACTGTATAAGGCAAAACTTAATAGACTTACTAGAAGAAAAATACAAATACATCATCATGGTGGCAGGATTTAGATTGAGTCACTAGGTAATTGATTGATCAAGAAGAAAAAAGTTGGGGTGCCTGGGTGGCTCAGTCGTTAAGCATCTGCCTTCAGCTCAGGTTGTGATCCAGGACCCTGGGATCGAGCCTGCATAGGGCTCCCTGCTTCGCAGGAAGCCTGCTTCTCCCTCTCCTACTCCCCCTGATAGTGTTCCCTCTCTCGCTATGTCTCGCTCTGTCAAATAAATAGATAAAATCTTTAAAAAAAAAAAAAAGGAAGAAACTTAGCAAGGATGTATAAAATGTGAACCATACAATGAAAACTTACATCTCTCTTACCTCCTTCTCTCTTTATATATGTATATACCTATAGATCTATGTAGATATAGATATATACAGATATAGGTAGATATACAAATATCCATATGAAATTTTCACTATTTAAACCTTCTTGACTTAAAACTGGCAACAATTTCATATGGTTTAATTCAATATATATAAAGTTAAATCCAGCAATTGATTATGCACTTTTTCAAACATTCTTGATAAACAACTAAAAATTATTAAAACTAATAAAAGAGTTTGGTAAGGTAGACAGATACTAGGGAAACATAAAATTAACTCTTTATTATATCCCAGAAGCAAAAACAAATTCTAAAAATATAATAGAAGAAACATTTCCCAATTGCAAATTAAAAAACCTTAAAAATATGGAAGTAAATTCAACAGGACTATGTAGAAATAATGATGGATTAATAAATGTAATTGAAGAATGCAAGACAATCATAATAAATGTAGTATTCTTATTTTTAAAGATAAGAACACTAGAGACTGTAAGAATGCCACATCTATAAATGTAATACAATATTTGTAAAATTTCAAAGAGATTTTAAATGGATTTTGATAAACTGAATTTTCTATTTATTTGGAAGAGGAAATGCTGAAAAATGGCCACATTATTTTTAAATGAAGATAAATAGAGGGGAATTAGCCATGAGATATAAAAAATGATTCAGAGCAACCACAGTTAAAATGATGTGGTCTTAGTATAAAAGTAGGAAAATAAACCAGTAGCAAAAAAATAAGTAGAGAAATAATGTTTAAATGGATGCTTAGAATTAATGAAATTTAAATCTTTAAAAGAATAACATTGAAATATCTTAAATATTTCTTGTAAGAAAACTAAAAAATATTTTAAAACTCAGATCTTCCTAAAGTTATTTATATGTTAGAAATACTCAAAGTTTTCTTAGTTTGGTTTTTAGCAAGGAAATTTTTTTTTAAGATTATTTATTTGAGAGAGAGAATGAGAATGGAGTGAGGGACAGAGGGAGAGGGACAAGCAGACTCCCCGCTGAGCACGAAGCCTTATGCAGAGCTGGATCCCAGGACCCTGAGAACAAGAGTCAGATACTCAATCGACTGAGCTACCCAGGCACCCCAAGGAAAGATGATTTTAATAAGAAAATCACCACACAAGAATAGCCAAGAAAACTCTCAGAAGAGTATTAGTAAGGGGGATATTGTCTATCAGTAGATAAGAATATAATTCAGGGGTGCCTGGCTGGCTCAGTCTGTGGAGCATGCGACTCTTGATCCCGGGGTTGAGTTTGAGCCCCACATTGGGTGGAGAGATTACTTAAAAATAAAATCTTAAAAAAATGTTAAAAAAGAATATAATTCAGAAATAAAATAAAAATTATGTTTTATATAATCATTGCTAAATATATTGTGTACTTTCTGTATGCTAGACATGCTTCTAAGCACTTTACAGATACTGTCATTTAAGTCTTAAATCAACTATATAAAGTAGGTGTTATTTCCCCCATTTTACAGAGGAAAAATTAGGCAAAAGTTTGAATGAATATGGAAAAGATGGATTTAATAAATTGTGAGGGAATAACTGATTCACATTTTTAAAAAGTGGGTGGCTATTGATGTAGCTTTACACCAAAAGAAATTCAAATGGATCAATGATTTAAACACAAAAGATGAAACTATGTTAAAACTTCCAAAGCATAATCACAGAGTGTTGGAGGTTTTCTGGTGAAGATAGTCAATTGCTTTTTTAAATTACTAGATGATTCATAGTGAAGAGCAATAGGACAGTAGCTAAAGTGCAATGAAGAGTTAAGAGAATGATTGGTTTAAGTGTTTGCTGTCTGTGTGCAGACCAATGTGCATGTGCATGTACGTTTGTGTGTGTCTGTGTGTTTCAGGATAAGATAGACGTTTTCTTGAGAGAAAAAAAAAACTGAAATAAAAAAATGGGATTTGGGAAAATTGAGGAAACAAAAATATATGGGGGGGACAAAGAAGAACATAGGCAAAAGATTTGGGGACTGGGATTGGATTGGTTATGGAATAGAAGACAGATATCTTACATTCTAAAATGAACTAAGTTTGGATTGGAAATTATAATTTTGTGGTGGCTCCCATATATGAGATTGAGTGATATTTTTCTAGTAGTACTCAGATATGAAAAAGAGGAGATGAACCATTGTGGAGTTTACTTAGAGTAGTAGTGAATTAATTTGTGGATGTGGCAGAAGAAGATGGATGGAAAGGAACTGAGGTCTGGGGAAAGGATAGTTAGATGACCACCCTGGAGGACCCAGCCTGGGCGGGATTAACGGTTGAGTGAGGGCTGAGAAACTAGAAAGAAATGAAGGCTTGAAAGCATAATGGCAGTGGTAATGGAGACAAGAAGACAAGAAGAATATTTAAGAAAGGCTAATGAGCTAAAATGGGTGGAAATTGTGATTAAGTGAATGTAGGGGTCAAAGAGAAGAGAAACATCTGGAATAACTCCTAGGTTTCTATCTTGGATGACTGGATGTATTTATAATTTAGGGAATAGGGAAGCAGAAGGAAGATCAGGAGGAAAGGGGTAAGTCCGGTTATTGGCAAATTAGAGTTTAAGGTGCATGTGAGTCATCCAGGTGACCATGTTTAATAGGCAGCTGGATAGATGAATTTTAAGTCCAGCCACGTCTTAGGTCAGGTTTCCCAGCAGATTCTCAGATAAAAATTTTTGTGCGAGTGATTTATTAAAGAAGTTCTTCCAGGAGTAGTGGAAGCTACAGGGAAGGAAGGGGAAGAGTCAAGGGTGCAGTCTCAGGTGAAGTCCCAACCTCCTCCAATTCCAAGGGGGAACTCTGAAGAATAAATTGCACCATGAAACTTGTTCTGCTCAAATGAGGGAGCTGGGCTTTTAATCTGTTGCAGTGATCATTAGCTATGGTCTGCGTCAAGGGACAAACTTTCAGGAATGAAGGCTCTTGACATGTCCTTTGCAAAGTGGCCCTGGTAGCCCAAGAATTGTCTTCTACAGCAGGTTGCAGGGTGGCAGGGGGAACAAGCCTTCAGAAACAAAGCATGTGGAACCTGCGAGTGGGCACACAACAAGCAAAAGGCACGGAGAGAGTCTAATCTGAACACAGAAGTGCCGAGAGAGATCCAAGTTTAGAATTCATCGGCCGGTTGGTGGAAGTTAGGACAAGAGGAAGATGGGATCCTAAAGGCAGAGTGCTTAGAAGACAGAAAGAAATGATCCTTGACAATCAGTGATGTTTCAAAGGGAGAATATCCTGTGAAGGAGCCTGAAGAAGTGAAGAAAACATCGAGAGAAACTGGAGGAGTGGCAGACCGTGGACATATCCTGGGCGTAATCATTGTTGGCTTGTGCTTGTTTGTTTTATGATTATTCACATCCTCATACTGCTGTTTTCTAAGAGCCAGTAGTGTGGTTACGGTAGAGAACACCGGGGAGAGTGGTACGGATGTCTCTCCTGGGGAAGTCCAGTCATCAGCCTGAGGAGCACACTTCGGCTTCCTTGCCTACTTTCCACAGAGGCCCAATTAAAACCAAATGACCCTCACAGCTGGGATAGACTCATGGGCAGCCTTCTGTAAGTTCAAAGTCTTCTTGACCAAGTATGGAGTGTTTTTAATTAGGCAATCTAGAAGGCATCAATAAGATAATAAAGCACACTGTTCTGAAGGGGCAAAGGGAAATTGCCTGAGGAACGGGGAAAAGCCTTGGGTGATATTTATTTAAAACAGTGGGTGAATCACACTGTGCTCAGATCTTCTGGCCTGAGTCCCAAACAGGAAATGAAGCTATATGAATTATGGTGAGTCAGAAGCTAATCTCACCACCTACCTGGCAGGAAGAGGGAGAGGGGAAGGGAGAGGAGAGGGGAGAGGGGAGGGGAGGGGGAGGGAAAGCTGGGACTAGTGCAGGTGGAGGATAGGGTGGGAGTGTCTCCCCTACTGCACAAGAAAAAGCCTCTGGTGTTCCGAAAGGAGAAAACCTCAATAATTCTCATTCTTTCTTTCCCCCCGGTCGACCCTCTTTTTTATAGGACAAAGTTTGCCTTAGGAGTGTTGGTATTGTTATTCATTGCACAATAATTATAACTTAAGTGATATATATTTATTTTGGAAAGATGCTAAAGCTATAAAAATTGCTATAAAAATCACCCATATTCTCATTATAAACAAATCTTTTGGGCATTTCATATGCATAAAAGGATTAATTTTTAAAATTACCTTGTGCTTTCTTTTTATGTTAATATAGATTTTCCAAAATACCATTTATGGGTATAGAGTATTTCTTTGTACAAATATCACATTTTATTTAATTTCCTGACTATTGTTTGACCTTTTTTTTTTTCCCTAGCCTCCTTTTTAAAACTAATTACATAAATGTCTTTCTGGTATTAAGTGTGTTGCTGGAGTTTGGTGCCTTGAATCTACTAGCACTTGAATATCTAGGCACAGCCATTGATCGGATTTGGAGGAAATGAGTCATTGGTAGATAAAATGAGAGTGTGATTGGACGCCATAAGAGAAAGAATTGTATCCAAATATAATATCTCCAACCTAATTAATAATATGAAATTATTTCCCAATTTTACAAAAGTATTTAAAGTCTAACTGTGCAAGTCTAATGTGATCACTGGCATTTAAAGCCCTTGTAAAATCTTAGGATCCTAGGGGACTGTCTCTAACACCACCATAGCCACCACCCTCATCACCCCTGTTCCTAGAAGAGGATAAGAAAGAAATGTAAGATATGCGCCCCAGCCTGAAAGAAAACACAATCTAACTGGGAATACAGAACAATGTAAACAATGTAAAAATTATTCCTGCTATTCTCTCCACTGCACCAAAGACATCCTTCTGATAATCTTTACCTCTCTACACCCACTGTATTTATATCAAAAATTTTCAGACCTCCTCTGCATGTCTATACTTTGAAGTATAATGGTTCTCAATGTCAATGAATTTGGATTCTATTTCACTTACTAGAATCTATTTCCTTTATCCCACCTGCTCATTCCATTTTTTCATCCTGATCTCCAAATGCCCAAAACCATCCCTTTTTTCTCTGAATTCTGGTATCATAGCTAGGTCCATTACCTTCTGACATTCTGGATACCATGGTGAGCTGTTCAACACCGTTTTCATGAACATTCTAGCATTCTTTTTTTTTTCTTTTGATACTGCATATACTGATTTACTCCTGATTCCTAGAGTGTTCTGTTTTCCAAAGAAAATCTCAAATCTAGGATATCATGTTCTCTATAAATTCATGATTTTCCACCTTCAGTCTTGCATTGACAGCTGCCTAGTAACCTTTCATTCATGTTTTATGTATTTATTCTGGCATTATCCACAGTGGCTCTTACAAAACTTGTTCAGACTCCCTTGAACAATGTCTGTTAAGTTGCTTACTTTGAATTATATCTTTCTTTGTTATTTGCTAACAGAACCCCACTTTTATTCAGGAAGCAAAATGTTCAGTACTAGAGTAAAAATAATCATTGGTTGAAGCCAGTCATGCTAATTGCATTTCCTTTACCAGTTGCTGGTCTTCGGATAGCCCCCGACCAGTTTAGGCCAGTGATATTAAGGGGATTTTAGTTGGTGGCTTCCGGTGGTTTCTTTTCTACTTCCTTTGTCCCTTCTTTGGAAAAGTCATGTGAAATTGTGGTGCTTGGATCTACAGAAGCCATCCTACCACTTTCAGGAGAAGGTAGAGAAAGTTTTAAAGATGATGAACCCGTGGGGCACCTGGCTGGCTCAATCAGTAGAGCATGCAACTCTTGATCTCAGGGTTGTGATTTCAAGCCCCACATTTGAGGTAGAGATTACTTTAAAATAAAATCTTTTTTAAAAAAAGATGACAAACCTGTACCCTGATATTTGTTGAGCTCTTGAACTCATCTTGGAATTGCGTGCTTTCAGGTTTCTTATTATGTAAGATAATTAATTATCTTGAAATTACTAATTACTATTAGTTTTTAATTATGCACTTTGAGAGCTAAAATATCCTAATGGATCCACTTCTTAAACCCCAATCCTTATTACTGCTTTTTTATCTTAGCTGATGACATTGCTTCCTTCTTTATTAACAATACGCAAACTATCCTGCAAAGGTACAGCTGGGTCATCACTCATTCTATCCCCCCTTTCTTCTATATAATAGGGTGAAGTGCTCTTTCTTTTTTTTTTTTTATTATGTTCAGTTAGCCATTGTATAGTACCTCCTTAGTTTTTGATGTAGTGTTTAATGATTCATTAGTTGTGTATAACACCCAGTACTCATCACAACATGTGCCCTCCTTAATACCCATCACCTTGTTACCCCCTCTCCCTACTCCCCTCTGAAACCCTCAGTTTGTTTCCCAGGGTCCATGGTCTCTCATGGTGCGTCTCCCTTTCTGGTTTCTCCCCCCTTCAGATTGCTCTTCCTTCCCCTATGGTCCTCCGTGCTATTGCTTATGTTCCACATATGAGTGAAACCATATGATAATTGTCTTTCTCTGCTTGACTTCACTTAGCATAATCCCCTCCATTTCCATCCATGTCAATGCAAATGGTGGGTATTCATCCTTTCTGATGACTGAGTAATATTCCATTGTATATATGTACCACTTCTTCTTTATCCATTCATATGTTGAAGGGCATCTCAACTCCTTCCACAGTTTGGCTATTGTGGACATTGCTACTATGAACATTGGGGTGTATGTGCCCCTTCTTTTCACTACATCTGTATCTTTGGGGTAAATACCTAGAAGTGCAATTGCTGGGTTGTAGGGTAGCTCTATTTTTAGGAAGTGCTCTTTCTTAACAAAATTAACTCATTTACCTATCTGTTGGCAGCTTGCCCCTGCTCCAGGACATTGCTCCATCAATCTATTTCACCTATATTTTTGTTCTTTTTGTTTTATTTGCTTCCTCTTTACCCTATTGGTTAACCCCACCCTAGGGTTATGGGAATGGTCAAACACATGACATCTGATAGTGTACAGATGAGTTTGACAACGGTTTACTAGTCACATACACTCACAGCCCAGAGGAGAAGGACACCACTCTCAACACATGGTCATATAGGGGTTGCTGATGGAGCAGAGTGAACAACCAGGCTTTGTAGTATCAAGGGGATGGGGCAAACCTTGGTTCCCAAAGAAGTGTGTGATTGGTTTGTGTGAATAATACTTCTGTGGGCTGGCAGGGAACTGAAGCCTGTTACTTAGGGATAAAGAGGACTCTGCCTGTTCCCAATAACAAGGAAAGTTATTTAGCTAGTGGAGCTTATCCAAACAACAAATGTGAATATATTGGCTTTTTTATTCTAATTTTGTGAATATTTTTCTGTTCATTTAAGCATATACATCTGTAGGATATTATTCATGATTGTACAAAGGCCAAACTTTAGTTATTTTATTTGTTTCTGATGATATGCTTTTGTTACTTTTTGCTGAATATTCTTATAGTTTGCACAAATAATTGACTTTTTTTTATTTAGGTATATTCTAGGAAATAGAAATTTTGTCAAAAAATTTATAAAAAGTATTAACTACATGTTCTCAATTGTCATACAAAAAGTTTATTCTAATTTATACTCCCCAAATATTCTAGAGTGCACATTTCCAAGTACTTTTGATTACGCCAAGCATTATACTATTTTAATTCACTCCAATGTGATAAGAAATTGTCACTCTCATTTAAATCCTTGTTTCTCCATATGTTAATTGGCTATTTATATTTCTTCTTTTATAAACTATTAATATGAATTCCTGTTTTTCCTATGACAATATTTGTATCATTTTCTTACTTAATACCTATGGAATATTTTTTATTCTAGAAATAATTTTTAAAATTTCCCCTAAGATGCCTTGTGACAAAATATTGCTGGAGTGGGTATTTTTTTTTTTTAATTAAAATTACCTTGTTTTGGTTGGGAGCCCTCTGCAACTAAATATCAAAGTTTTTTTTTGTTTTTTTGGTTTTTTTTTGTCTAGGGCAGTTTTCTTCCCATCTCTGTATTATGTCTTGTCCTCAATTCATTCCTTCTGAAATTCCTATAATGACTACATTTGGCTTCCCTATTCTCTTATCTGTATTTCTGATCATTTCTCTTTTATGTTTTTATTGTTTTGCTCTAATTTTTCTAAGTAACTTATTAAAATGTCCTCTAGTTTTTAAATTTTAAGCAGTTCACTGCCTCCATTGTACATTTTTTTTTTTTTGTTTAGCAATCACATCTTTAACTTTTTCTCTGTTGTGAGTTTTTTCCTCTTTTCTTAATTTCACAAATGCAATATCCTCTCAGATTTCTTTGAAGGTTTAATTAGAGATGGTCTAAAGCTTTCTTCTGCTTCTTTCAGTGGCTGTGTCCCATAAGATATATTTACTTACTGATTTCTTATTTATAGTGATGTTTCTGTTTACTAATTTTATAGAAAGAGATCATATTTTTCTATTTTGGAGAGGTGAAATAGGTGCTTTTGGATATCATTTAGGCCCCTAGTTAAGTCACTGCTACCCTACAGGAGATGGAAAAATTTTTTATTTATTAGAGTTTAACTTTGCCAACTCATATATCTGACACCATTGGTGAAAATAGAAGGCTGTATCCCATGTAGGAAGGTTTGCTCCTGTTCTAAAAAATTTCTTTTATCAGGCTGTTATGGCAGCCTAAATATAACTTAGTCAGTGACACCTCTCTCTAACTAACCTCATCAGTGGCCAGTAGAATATTACCCCCATTTTATTTAGCTTGTTCTTTACTTAGCAACTCAAAGGTGTGACTTCAAAAGGAGGGTCTCTACATTCCCCCTAAAAGTCAGTAAGATAGAAATGAGGCTTTTGACAATTGTCCTCAGAGACTCCTTCACTTCTGGTGTCTTGTTTTCTATACCAGAAGATGTTATTATAGTTCTGCTAGGTGATGAGATCTGTGTTCTACAAACACAGACTTTTTCGACTATGTGGTAAACAGGTGACTCAGTGATTCCCTCAATCCCATCTTTCTTGAGGGTATATTTCAGATATTATTCTTTAATACTATTCAAAGTGTTGGCATGTTGCTGAATGATTCCCTTGGTTCTAGTGTCCATACACATTTTCTCTCATTATTATATTTCTTATGATATTTTTTAAAAATTTTGATAGGAATACATGAGAGATAATTCTATTCCTTTTACATTAAATATTTAAAATGGATAATTGGCACTTTTGTCCATAATTTCTAATCAATAACTCATTTTTAAAATTTTCTCAATCTACTTCCTGCCTAAAGATGTAAAACTGAAAATTCTGGCTATTTTAACCAACCTTATCTAATAATAAAGTTCTTACTTCTTACTCTCTGTGTCAGTCAGGATAGGTTGGATTATGCTGCAGTAACAAACAACCCCACAATCTATGTCTTTAAACAAGTAAGATGTATTTCTCAGTCACGCTGCATGGTCTTTGTGAATTGGCGGGGGACACTGATGCACATTATGTTCTCATGCTTCATCCTAAGTTTATGAAGCAGCTTTTGACTAAACATTTAGTCACCAAAAGGAAACAAAAGGAAGTGTGGGGAAGTTCTCATTATCTCTCAAACATTCAGTGGAAAATAACACACACACTTTCAACCATATTTCATTAGTCAAAACAAGTCAAGGAGACACAATCTTTAATGTATCACAAACAAAAGAGAGCTCCAATAGTTATGGAGAGTTCTAATAACTATCACATTTCCTATCATTTTTAACCTTTAACACTACTGCCAACCCAAACTTCTGATTGTTTATCATGTTTTTCTCCAACTTCTTTCCTTTTTGCAATGACCTCAGTGTAGTTGATCCTTAAACTTTGATCCTTGTTCATTTTCCTTTTTATCTACTCTCTCTGTCCTTGAGTGACCCTATAGTAACATTTAAACATCCATATATTGACCCAATCTTCCATCATTTGTTTACCAGGCATTTATTGTCAGTCTTATCTGTGCTATGAGACATTAAGATGATCAAGATAAAATCCCTACCTTCAGGAAGTCACAAATAATATATATGTGAATAATAATGATTAAAACTCTCAAATTTTGTAAAAGGCGAAAGATTTATGCGATCTGAAGAGAAACCAGAGTGTTAAAACTCTCAAATTTTGAATGAAATCTGGTACTTAATCACTTTCAGGTAAAATCTGTATTTTGAATGTTTACATGAAAGAACTGTGGAAAAAAAACTATCATGAAAAAGAAGTTTTAAGAGGATGCCATATTTTATTTAATATTGCATATGGATTTTTCCTAGTTGTGAAAACACTTCTAACTGGGAAATTTAAAACTGCAGATACCAGGGTTTATTTTCTCTAAATTGGTTAGAAAAATATAAGAAATAATTCTGAAATCTTGGAAGTCAAACCCTATCTCTTCATCTCTGTCAAGCAGAACACTACACAGAGTAGTGCCTCAAAAATACTTCCGGAATAAAATAAATTGATTAAACCTCTATCTTAAGAGAATTTGGTTTTTCCATCCTACTTATTACCTAGAAGTTAAAAAATCCATATGGAATATAAAGATTAATTAAAACAATACAATAAAGGCTACTATAGAAGATCTAGCTTTAAAGACTAAAATCTACCACTGTCTATGCATGAGCAGGTTACCTTACCTTGCTGTGGCTTGGCTTTCCAGCTTTAAAATTTGAGGAATCAATAACTTAAAATAAGAATTTGTTGGTGATAAGCACAAGTCTAAGGAAACACTACTTTATTTTTTGTACCTTTAGATTTATGAATTTTTGAGCTATTCATGTAGTCAAGCACCCTTAAGACCCCTGATCTCCAATGCCACATCCTGCACATTTATATTATGTTGAAATATAATGTATAATTGTTATAGGCAGTTTATAGAAGTCAATCTGCACTAGTCCTAGAAAAGAAGACATCTGAGGCAGGTATCCAAATAAATAAGGCACAAACAAATAGATTTACCATAAAACTCAATAAATAATCGGTATAATGTGGAGGAGGGAAAAAATAAGAGAGAGAAAGAAGCATGATTTGATTGCTTTTCATTTCAGGATATGCAGAGTCTCTGAGTTGGATATTTTCATAACATGAAAATCAGTTACTTGCAATTATTTTAGTCTCCCAACACCTTGGAGAAACCCTTTATATAAGAGACATCTGTTACAATCATTTGAACTATTAAGAAAGCCAAATTCAAGCATCATCTGAAATTTAAAGAAAAAATATGTATTTGGTAAAAACGTGACTGACCCTGGAGGGTGACTCTGTTGGGTTCAAACCTGTAAAGGGACAGTCAGCCTCAAACATACATGTGAGTAAATGCCCACATCCTAATCTGAGGTTAAAGGCACATGTTTAGTACTTGGAGAAGATGTGAGGCCTTTCATAAGCAGGTGAGACCCTAAATGACTCGGCAGGAAGAAAATGTCTTAATCATGTATTACACATCAGTCCTTGTAAAGGCTCTCAATGGAAACTTTCACTATAACCATCTTCTCAGTCAATGACTAAAGCAGATCTAATTGTCTGATAATTAAATGGTCTTTTATCTAGATGTTTCTCTATTAAATCATATTGGAGCATTTCACTAACACATTAAACTCTGGGATAGTATTTTCTTACGTGAAACAAGAGATTAGTTTTTTAAATACAAGTTCAACTTTTTTCTTATAATTTTTTGGTCATTTTTTAGCAGAGAATGAATAGAAAATGAATGATTTAGAATACAAATTTGAGTAGATTTGCTTGAGGAATAAAAGTAAAATGTAACTGAGGATTATTTAAGCTGTTATTTTCACGACTTGCTTTGGATTAGTATATTCAACTTGTCTCTTTATAACTACACTTACATAGTTGAAAAGAATTCTATTATAGTTCCCTTCTTGGCTGTGAGGAGTATTTCTTTTCCTAGTAGAACTCATGAGGCTTTCCATTAAATGTGTTTGAGTTGGGACTCTTGACTTCTCAGTTTATTGTTTCTAAGGAAATGGCCAGGAAAGGTCACACATCAGCTTTTTAGTGTAAAAATAATGAATGAGCATTTAAAATGAATAAGAATTAGTCTCACCCTCTGTCCCACCTAGGCCACGTGTTTGCCTTGTGCCTCATTTCCCACAACTGGAAGCTCCCAGCTGAATAATCATATCCAAACATGCTGAGCTAATTGAAGAAAGGTGCTATATAAACACAAGGTACTATTATTATGGTCATTTTCCCAGACCTTGGGCTTCCCCACCCACTTCCTCTAAATTTACAATGAGGTGGAAAGCAGCCTCCTCTAAGCGGATGCAGACTTTGAGGGAAATGCCTTTGGTGCCCTCAAGTGGTTTCTTTAGGTAGAAATCACTTCGCCATGAAGCTTAAACCCATGACAAAAAAATTATTCCCTTTAACATGTCAGTTTAAAGGGAGAAAGATATACAACTCAAGGGCATGTGGCTTCTTAGATTAATATTTTTTAAACAAAATTATATGTATAAAATGCTAACTAGTCTTTATTGTTTTTTTAATATTTTTAAATAACATTTTAAGAATTAACATTTTAAAATTTTTAAAAATAACATCAGCATATTTCTGAGTGAGAAAGGATAGGTACAATAAATATTTTTCTTGATAATCTAATCCCTCAACCACTTGTTAGGGCAAATCTTTCTACCCCTAAAGTGGAGGCTGCATGATGGATGCATGACGATATATAGAGGTACTGAACAAACAGCCAGTACTTTATAAATGTTTCCTAAATCTGTCTCTTGTTTCAAGTCTGACATTATCAAGCTGCGTAAGATCAGATCGTTACTTGTTCTAGCTGATCTGTTTTCTTTATACCTAAAGAAAAACATTACCTAGAAATGCTTACCTAAAAGAAAGGCATTTAACCCTAAAAAAAAGCATTACCTAGAAATGTTTACCTAAAAGAAAAGCATTTAACCCAATGAGTGGTTTTTAAAGTTATCAATTGGTTTGATCAGCTGAGACTCTTTTTTTTTAAAGATTTTTATTTATTTATTGAGAGAGAGAGAGAATGATAGAGAGAGAGCATTAGAGGGAGGAGGGTTAGAGGGAGAAGCAGACTCCCTGCTGAGCAGAGAGCCTGATGAGGGACTCGATCCTGGGACTCCAGGATCATGACCTGAGCTGAAGGCAGTCGCTTAACCAACTGGGCCACCCAGGCGCCCCAGCTGAGACTCTTTTTATGGAAGAAATATTCCATACAACCCAAAACATAAAATAAATAATAGTGGAACTCTTCTGGCTTAGGCTGTGTTGAGGAGGATGAGTTTTACCTACTTAGTCTTCTTTCCTTTTCATCCCCCACAAAGTCCCTGATACACCTTAGAGAATCCCAGAACTCCAAGGAACACAGTATTAAAATCACTGTACAAGTTATCACTGTGGTTTATTTAAGCTTCAATTTAAAAATATCATTTAGTTAATTTCTTTATAGGTCCTTACAATTTAATTTTTTTATACTCTGTATTAAAACTTTTTTTCACTTCAATCATCAACGTGGGCACAGAGGCAGTGAAGTAGGAAAAGATGAATTTCCAAGGTTTCTCTCTGTCCTCATGCTTTTGGGACTTTATGAATTCACAAAGAATTCCATTTAATCATATATACTCTTGGGTATCAGATACTCAACTTGATGTTGGATTTTGTCAGAGTAAAGAAGTTGATGGAGGCAAAATTTAATTGACAAAACTTTGAAAGCAATGAAGTACTGTATCATAATATAATTGCATAATATTAAAAACATATGAGTGCCAAAATTTATATGATAGTCTGAATTTTATTGTTGTTCAGAGGAAAGGGAGAACAGTACATTTTGCAGCAATCAGAAAAAAGGACAGTGAGATGAGTTGAGCCTAAAAGAACAGGTGACATTGAATAGACAGAAAGGATCAGATGTTGATGAGGTCTTTATAAAAGTCCAGGGGCTGAATTGAATCTGCTGAGCTTAGCTCTGTGAGGCTGTGTAGTATGCAGGAGGACGAACAGGTGGAATCAGTAGCTCTGTGGCTTGACCCTGGCTTTCCCCTTAGTCAGTGAAAGAATGTTAGTAAAGACACAAACAATATCTAGCCTTAAAAAACATTAATTTCTTCTCCTCTCTTAAAGGGTGATATGAAAAAAAAATCCACTCTGTTCCCCTACATACATTATTTTTGCTATGGAAAATATTGGAAGATTACAACATATTTATGATATGAGAGCACAATTTGTAATTTGAAATGTATTCAAGTTTTAACCTTTACTCTAAGTAGATCATTCATTTTTAATACATAGACTGGTGATTTTAAGAATCACTATAATTTTCAAACATGAGTGCACATAGTTATCTGAAAAATTTCCCACCGTCAAGTAGGCATGGTTAGGGAACTCTGCCTGCTAGGTCAGTGCTGCTCTACACAGATAGCGCAAGCCATCAGGTATTAGCTGTTCCAAGAAGTGGAATATGTCATATTGGAAATCTAATATAAGAGTTGGAACAAAAGAAAAAAAAGAGTTGGAACATGACTAACATAAAAGGTCAAGTACTATCTTCAAGGAACGAAGCTCAGATAAGGTAAAAGGTAACATGGAAGTTAGTTGATCCTTATAAAATCACCATAGATCCTACTTGGTGAAGGAACAATAAAAAAAATCAACCCCAAAGTTGGTGGTTTTTCTTCTCTTAAATTGCTATTATTTTTCTTTTTCATCTCACACCCTGGCTTGTGCATTTTCTGGCCCTGAGGCAGGTTGAAGTGAAAACAGGAAAATATCATTTCTCCTACTCTGTTTCTTGCCAGGTTAGCTCTAGGAAGTGTTAAGGACCCGGAGGTGTGGACTCAAGTCAGTTCCTGAAATCTTCCTAAATCACTTAGATTTGTCCCCTGAGAATAATAAAATGTTGTGGCCCAGACTAAGACAGAACATTGATAGAAAATCAGTTGACATATTTCACCATATTAATAGGCCAAATGAAAGAAAAATAGGGTAAACTCAAAAGATGCTGGAAAGGTATTTGAAAATAAAAACTCAATATTAATTCAAAAATGGAAGATATTTTAGTATACTTGGGATTAAACAATGTATACAAGTAAATAAGGCAATATGTTTTCTAGGGAGAAAGAATATATAAATATTGCAAAGAAAGACTGAGAATTATTATTACATATAGATGATGCACCTACCAGGAAAATGAATAAATTATGATTATTTTTTTAAAGAGTTTATTTATTTATTTGACAGAGAGAGACTGCAAGAGAGAGAACACAAGCAGGGGGACTGGGAGAGGGAAAAGCAGGCTTCCCATGGAGCAGGGAGGCTGATGCGGGGCTCTATCCCAGGACCCTGGGATCATGACCTGAGCTGAAGGCAGACGCTTAACGACTGAGCCACCCAGGTGCTCCAGGAAAATGAATAAATTATTTGACAACTGTTTAGAACCAAGAGATTTAAGTGAATGATTATAATACCTATATAGGAAAGTTATTAGATATTCCTTGTAATAACAAGTTACAATGTGAATGTGAAATAATCCATTTATAAGGTCAAGAAAAATGAAACCATCATGAATAAAACATAACAACAAATATTTTAGAAAAAAATTTGGAAGATATAATAATAGAAAACAATTTAATGGGCATATGATCTATTGTCTTACTGAAATTTGCAAGGTTTTTTATTTTTTAAAATTTTATTTATTTGAGAGAGAGAGAGAGAGAGAAAGAGCAAGAGAGAACATGAGCGGTGGTGGAGGAGGAGTAAAGGGGGAGGGAGAAGCAGGCCCCCACTGAGCAGAGAGCCCAACATGGGGCTGGATCCCAGGATTCTGGGATCATGACTTGAGCTGAAGGCAGACCCTTAACCCACTGAGCCACCCAGGCACCCCACAAGGTTTATTTCTTTGACTATCCCAGCATTGGGGTGCAAGGGATGAGAGACTGTAATTATGTTAGAGTTATTAAAAGTCTCTGCTTTTAAGTCTATGCCTTGAGCTAAAGATCTTAGACTTTAAAGTTGTTACTCTGTGTTTAGGTTGTCCACCATTATTAGAGGTAACCGGTTCACCACCAATCCCTTGAAATTCTCATACCCTATATATTCTTTGTTGTAGAGACCACACAGACTCCCAGTCTTTGCCTTCCATAGACCTTTTATTACACAGGACCACAGACAGCCAATGCATATCCCTAGCTGCTAGAGTTCCAGCCCTTAACTATACCAGAAATTTTCACTGCTGTCAGCATGAACAAAGCCAGATAAATCCTACATTTCACCAACTTGCCTAGTTGAATGGTTGTTGACTGCAATCATTCCCAGTGTAACCTTTGTGTTAGTTTAGTTACAAACATGAGAGTCTAGTTTATAATGTTAAGAGTCCAACAAAACATTATTATAAGCAAAAAGAATGACGGGTTTATATAGGCAAGAAAGGACTATTAAGATAGTGGTAGCTGGCAGAATCTCTTGAGGTGCTGGAGAAATAGGCATAGAGTTACCCAGACAGGAAGAATGCTTCCACTCATTCCCCCAGCCTCTTCTGCTACTGCGGGGACCCACGTAGGACATTGTCCTGATGCTGGACACTCCCACTGGAATCGCAGCCCCTGTCCCTGTCGGAAACCAGAAGTAGCGGCTGCCTCTACTACTACCTGTCAACACAATATTAATTTCCGATTACAACCTGAGGAGGACCATGTCTGATCAGCATGGTGTAAACCATTTGACCCAAACTGGAGCTATGGAGGTTGGGAATGCAAAGATTTTGCATTTATAAGTCTTTTAGGGAGGCAGCCTTGGCTTCTTCAGAAGAGGGAGTTCCTAAGTATAGGAAGGGGTTCTTTTGCTGCAAAAACAATGACAAGTATCATTGAGTAGGGCAAGTTCTCTCTCCTCTATTTTCTCTCTGAAAAACATTTTTCTCAACATTTCTATCTCATGGTTTTTGTTTCCAAAGGAATCTTAGGATGACCTAATACATTTTGAAAGTATTAAGTAGAGTTCAATTGATTCACATATTCAATTATATTTTATAACAAAGTTTGCATATATCTTCACATGAGGATAAATTTACTAAATTTTTTCCAAGGATAACTTTTTTCCTATTTCAGATGAGGTCTTTATATTATTTTTAAACTATCTATTGCCAAAACTGTAAAAGTCATTGATTTATAAATTTGTCTTATTAAATATAATATACATTTAGAAAAGTATACATATCATATGAATTTTCATCAATCAAATATACCCTTATAATCAGCAACCAAATCAAGAAAAAAAATATTACCAAAACCTAACACCAAAGACACAATCTTAAGCGTAATTATCTTGAGATCTATCCATGTTGTTTGTATGTACCAATAATTAATTTCTTTTAAAGTTGAGTAGTATTTCATTATATGTAAATATCACAATATATTTGTTCATTCACCTGTTGATGGACATTTGAGTTGTTTCCAGTTTTTGACTATTACAAATTAGGCTGCTATGAGCATTATGTATAAGTCTTTGTATGGACATATGCTTTAGGATAGATACCCTGCCTCAAGAACTCTGGCTGTTTTGGTCTCCTCAAATTCCCACCATCATTATGACTCAGGGAAACTACTGGACAATGACTGAGACTTCCCTCTTATGCTGTGTCATAGAAAATCTCTCTAGGTTGGAAAAATGTAGGGCTCACCCTCATGTTTCTTATCCTGAAATCACTGTCTTCAATTGCCAAGTATCTAAATTCTTGAAGACTGTTTGTTTAATGAATTTTTTCCAGTTGTTAGTGTCTGCTATGAGGGTAAATTCAGTCCCCGTCACTCCATCTTGGCCTGTTTTTTGTTTTGTTTTGTTTTTTAAGATTTATTTATTTATTCCAGAGAGAGAGAATGAGAGAGAGAGAGAAAGTGTGCAAGTTGGGGGAGGGGCAGAGGGAGCGGGAGAGAATCCTCAAGCAGACTCCCCACAGAACATAGAGCCCAATGCAGGCTTGATCTCAGGACCCTGAGATCATGACTTAAGCCAAAATCAAGAGGCAGATGCTCAACTGACAGAGCTGCCCAGGCACTGCAGTCCTGGTTGTTTTTTAATGATAGCTTTATTGAGAGATAATTCACATACTGAAAAATTCAGTTTTAAAGAGTGTAAATCAATGGGCTTTAAGATATTCACAAAGTTATATATTCAGTATCACTAATTCCAGAATATTTTCATCACCCCCAAAGGACACCATGATAAATCACTCACTGTTCCTGACCCTCACCCCATCCCTTGGCACCCTTGA
The DNA here is from genome assembly GCF_002201575.2 of Neomonachus schauinslandi. Taxonomy (NCBI): domain Eukaryota; kingdom Metazoa; phylum Chordata; class Mammalia; order Carnivora; family Phocidae; genus Neomonachus; species Neomonachus schauinslandi. Next base: position 45,632,637 of record NC_058404.1, read on the forward strand.
ATCTGTATTCTGTCTCCGTACATTTGTCCATTCTAGATATTTTATATGAGTGAAATCATACAATGTGAACTTTTGTTTTCAATTTCTTTCATTTAGAATGGTTTTCAAGGATCATGCATGTAGAAGTATGTATCAGAGCTTCATTCCACTTTAGGGCTAGATATACAGATATACATTCAGTATTTCAATATATAAGATATACCATATTTCAATATACAGATATACCATATTTATTTATCCATTCATCAGTTGATAGACATTGGGTTGTTTCCACTTTCTAGCTATTATGATAGTGCTGTTGTGCACCTTTCTATACTAGGTTTTGTGTGGACATATATTTTCATTTCACTCAGGTATATACAAACCTGGGAGTGGAATTCCTGGATTACATGATAATTCTATGCTTAACTTTTTAGATCTTCTAAATGTCTGTAAATCTTATGTTCCCATCAGAAGTGTATGAGGCTTTCAGGTTTTTTTTTCTTTAGAGAGGGAGGGGGGGAGGGGCAGAAGCAGAGGAAGAGGAAGAGACAGAATCTCAAGCAGGCTCCATGCCCAGCACAAAGCCTGACGCAGGGCTCCATCCCAGGACCCTGAGATCATGACCTGAGCAGAAATCAAGAGTCAGACGTTTAACCAACTGAGCGACCCAGGGGCCCCGAGTCTTCCAATTTATCCACATCCTTGCTAACATTTGTGATTATCTGTCTTCTTGATGACAGACCTCCTAGTGGATGCCCAGTGATATTTTACTATGGTTTGATTCGCATTTCTTCTTGCATCAGTTTCAGTGGTTTCTTTCCAGTATTTCTATCATGTTTCTTTTTACTTGTTTTCTTGAATTACTAGGGATTCTAGAAAATGTGAATATTACAGGTGAAATATAATAATAATTAGAAAATGTGTAATAGTTCTATTTTATTACTGAATTCCATGTCTTTACCTTAAGTGTTATTTCCTTCCATCAAAAAATTTCTGCTTAGAAAATATTCTCCTAGACCTAGTTTCCTGATTTTTAAAACAGAAATGTGAATGTGAGACTTTAATATGACTATGGCCAGTTTTATGGTAAAATAATTTTCTCTTTGGACCTGATACTTTAATAAATTTATACTGTCAATACAAATTGAACCATACTTTTATTCCTGAGATGGGTGATATCCTATTTGATTATAGTATATATTCTTTTAGCATTGCACCGAAGTTTCATACTAACATTATTGATATTTTAAAATCTTTTTTTTTTCATTTGTGAATTTGGCTAACAGCTTACTGTTATCCATATCATTTGTGCTTTTTTTTCAGTGTTTAAGTTTAGATTTTATAAAGAATATTAAATTTCAAATTCACTTTCTTAATTTTTTTCCTTTATGTTATTAGAGAATTTTACTTAGTTATCTTTACTTTTATAACAGACACGTTTTATTTGAATTTTTCTTTTTCTTTTTTCTTTTCTTCTCTTTCTTTTATTCTTTCTTTCTTTCTCTCTTTCTTCCTTTCTTTTTTTCTTCCTTTCTTTTTTTTCTAGAGAGAGGGAGGGAGGGGGGAGGGACAGAAAGAGAGAGAAAATCTTAAGCAGGCTCCATGCTCAGGAGGGAGACTGACACAGCACTTGATCTCATGACCCTGAGATCAGGACCTGAGCTGAAATCAAGAATCAGAAGCTAAACAGACTGAGCCACCGAGGCGCCCCAAGGTATATCTTTTTATATTTTATATTTACATAGAAAAACATAATGATCATAACCATGTTGTTATATTATTTGCCTCTTGTGGCTTAAAGCCTAAAAGTAAGGCCCAATATTATATGTGCCCTGATATTTGGAGACAAGAGGGAGGAACTTGAATGGCTCAACTGCAAGCTTCCCTTCTTCACTCTGCTCCTGTACAAATGGACCCCTAGTCAAGCAGCCTTCCTATTACAGAGACCAGGCACAGTTCCTTTTTGTCCTTGAGTTCCTTGCCAGCCCATGGAGTTATTCAAACAAGCCAATCACATCTTCCCACAGGAGTCAGGGAGCATCCTATTTTCTTGATACTAAAGTCTAGTTCCCTTAGTCCCTGGTTGTTCACTTTGTTCCTAAATGCAACCTGTACATGGCTTTGCATGGCACAGTGTCCTCCTCCCCCAAGCTATGAGTATGTATGACTAATACACTGATGTTGACCTCATCTTAGTTCAGTGTTGTGTGTCATGTGTTTGGTCATCCCCCTAGCCCTATGGTAGAAATCCTTCCCACATGAATTGGGTGAAGAGGAGGTCAATAAAATACTTATGTACAGTAAGATTTTGTTTTCAAATGACAGATTAGTATGTAGTTTTTGAAGATTTTTTTATGTGAACAATCAATTGATTTATAAAAAGATTCAACTACATTTAAAATGATACAAAATATCAATTTCAAAACAACATCAACAAGTCACTGTATTTAACCATACTCGAGTACACTCATAACAGAGCAAATGGGTGAGTGAAATAATTCATGCTATAGAATATTGCTATATGAACTGGCAACAGAAAAAGTTGGTAAAGGAACATAGAGGATAATCAACTCTAACTTTTAAGAATTAGAACCAAGGGGCTCCATAATCATCTGACATCCGCTCAGTGTTGTACCTGTGGTTAGAAATTTACATGATAGGAACTCCAGGGATCTTTCCCATCTTCTTTTAAGGTCCAGGTCAACTGTGGCCAAATATAACACTTGTGCTGAGTTACTTTCTGTACTAAGAAGTTATCTGCATAGGTTCCCTTATGTGTACATGGTAATCGTTCAAATCTTGGGTCTTTGGCAATCCTTAGAGCCGCTGGATACTTTTGCCCCAATTTCTCAATTTCAACCCTTACAAAGTCAGTTATATAAGGGATATACTTAGCATATGGACAGTCCATCATTGACTGTACTAAGTCAAGTTTGGCCTTAATAGAAAATGTGATAAAGTTGGTATCAGCCAGGATGTGGTAAGGTGGGTCCAGCTGTGTCTTATCTTGGAAGAATCAACAGAAAGGATGTTGAGGGTCTTCTCTTTCCTTGAGTGCACTGGGATCTTTTCTTTCTTTTTAGATTTTAATCTATCCTTCTCTTTAAGCCTCTGATCTTGGAGACTAAGCATTCGCTTCATAGTCATATACTTTCTTGCTTTCTTTTTTCCCCATGTTCACACCGCACTCTTGTTTCTTTTTTGAAGATGTTTTAAAGAGTAATTAAACTTAGCATGTGCAGAGCAAGCAATAGAACACAAATGAGGTGGAAATAACACAGACATCTCTGATCAAGTTTATGCTGTCACAGGCAATGGTAGATTCCCCCTGACCCCCACCTAGGCAGAAGCAATTGGGAGAAGAACAATAACCAATATCTGAGATGTTAAAATGTAAAAAAATAGTATCTTGGAATTTGGTAATACCAAAAGTGCTTTGCAACTTTTGATAAACATCATCAGTGTTTTTATTATGTTGGATCAGTAAATCTGTACCAAACTATAGCCATAAAATTAGCTGTGTTTCTCAAAGTTCCAAAACAGGGACTGGCTAACTGTAACCTGTGGTCCATAACTGGCCCGTAGCCTGTTTTTTGAATGACCTGTGAGGTAAGAGTTATTTTTACTTTTTAAAGGTTTGTAAAAGCAAACAAGCAAGCAAATAAAGAACACCATGTGACAGAGACGAAATACAGACTGCAAAGCCTAAATATTTAATGTGATCCTTCATAGATAAATGTGCAGACTTCTAAAGTAGTACAGACTGGATTGTACTGATGGCTAATAGGTATATTTTTAAATGATTAATTCCAAAGTTCTCAGATATTCTTGATTCACTGCATCTTTTATAATCTGATAACTTTCATGGTGTCCCTATGACTAAAGAAATAACTGAAAGTTCTGCTTATTGAGTACTTAGGTACAAACAACACAGTACATATTATGTGTTAACAATTTATAGCAATTTGAAAAGCATGATACATGTAAATTAAAAGAAAAAGATGGTGTTTTCATTTCACTTTAAATAACCACGATTACTTATTAATGTGCGTGTGACTGTTAGGCCTGGATAAATTTAAAGCCTGAAATGAGATTATCATTCTCGTTTCCTGCTCTACAGTGATTTTCACACCCTTTTTAAAACAGCACCCACTGAAAAAACATCTTCACAGAGATATGTCATCAAAGGAACATAGCATAATCCATTATTGAAATTGTAAACTACCTCTAACTAGTATATTTCATGTCAGAAGATATAGAGTATCACTGCCCTTGCCTAGAAAAGGTAAAATGTACTGTGAGTTTGCTGTGGCAACCTCTTAAGCCCTGGCACACAGTTTGAGAACTTTAGGAAGAGTTGATTTATCCTAAAAAAGTATAAACCTCATAGCTATGCCTGCTGTAAGAACAATTTTTAGCATTTGTCTGAGCCATTTAATTTTTGTCACGTTATGTAAGTATATATGACAATCATAAAAATCTGTTATTAGCAACAACAGTAGCTAATCCTTAGTCTTACTGTATGTCAGGAGAATTGATATCGTAACAACTTTGCATCTTCCAATACATAAACATAGCTTATTTCTCAATTTCTTTAGCTCCCTTTAATTTCTCTTACCGGAGTTTTATAATATCCAGTGTACCAATTTCATACATATTTTAAAAATTTTGTCCTAATTATTTCATGATTTTTGTTGCTATTGTATATTGTGTCTTTAGAATTTCATTTTGAATTATTTGTTGATATACATTTTGTATATATACCTCTTTGCTGAGCTTAATGTTAGTCATATTACTTTTATTGCAGATTATTTAAGGCATTATTTGTCTTCTTTAAATATAAATTTACTTCTTATTTTTCAACTTGCAAGCCTTTTATTTTTTGCCTTAATGCACTGCTTAAAACTTCTATGCTGCCAATAAATGTAAGCAGATATTCTTGGCTCATTTCTTATTTTAGGGCAGTATGTTAACTATAATGTTTTCAGAAATGTCCTTAATCATTGGCGTTACATTTTGTCAAATGTTCTTTTTCTGCATCTATTCAGAAAATCACATTTGTTTTCATCTTCATTAATGTGGTGAATTATACTGATTGATATTGGAATGTTAAACCAACATTGCCTTCCTGGAATAAACTGGGGTTGGTCATAATGTATTATTCTTTTTATACTAGGTTATATTATACTATTGTTAGATTAGATTGCTGATATTCTTTTTTTCCGTTCGTGTCCATGAAAGATGTTAGTCTGAATTTTCTTTTTCTGTGGTATCTTTGTCTGGCTTTAGATCAAAAATAATTCTGTTCTCACAAAATGAGTTCGGAAGTGTTTGCCTCTTAACCATTTTCTGAAGGAGTTTGTGTAGGATTGGTCTTAATTCTTCTTCAAGTGATTGGTAAAATTCATCAGTGATTTCATCTGGGTCACGCGCATGCGTGCGCACGCGCGCGCGCACGCACACACACACATATTTATATATAAAGTGGTTTCAATTTCTGTAATAGATATAAGAGTATTTGGATTTTCTTTTTCTTCTTGTATCAAATTTGGTCATTTTTATCCTTCATGGAATTTGTCCATTTCATCTGGGTTTTCAGGTTTATTGACATAAAATTGTTTGTAATATTCCCCAATTCCTTTTGTGTGTTTATAATATCTGTAGTGCTGACATTTATTTGATTCCTGATGTTGATAATTTGTATCTCCTCTCCTTTTTCTTGATCAGTTTAGCGTTAATTGTATCGATTTTATTGATCTTTTTATGGATCAAAAACCCAGATTTTTGCCTTAGGGGATTTCTCTATTGGTTTATCTATTTTTAATTTTATTGACTTCTATTTATCATTTAGTATTTATCCTATTTACTTTGGGTATAATTGATGCTTGTTTTTCTAGCTTCTTTTTTTATTTTATTTTATTATTTTTATTTATTTTTATTATTATGTTATGTTAATCACCATATATTGCACCATTAGTTTTTGATGTAGTGTTCCATGATTCATTGTTTGTGTATAACACCCAGTACTCCATGAAGAACGTGCCCTCTTTAATACCCATCACCAGGAGATCTAGATGATCAATTTTATTAATTTTCAGCATTTTATGGAAAGATTTGGTCACTAGGTGGCAGCAATATATAGGGAAGGACACAAGTTCTGACCTTTTTTTTAAATAATATTCAGTTAGCCAACATCATTAGTTTTTAATGTAGTGTTCAGTGATTTATTAGTTGCATATAACACCCACTGCTCATCACAACACATGCCCTCCTTAATATCCATCACCCTGTTACCCCCTTCCCCCACTCCCTCCCCTCTGAAACCCACAGTTTGTTTCCTGGAGTCCACAGTCTCTCATGGTTGGTCTCCCTCTCTGATTTCTCCGCCTTCAGATTTCCCTCCCTTCCCCTATGGTCCTCCATGCTATTGCTTATGTTCCACAAATTAGTGAAACCATATGATAATTGTCTTTCTCTACTTGACTTACTTCACTTAGCATAATCCCCTCCAGTTCCATCCATGTCAGTGCAAATGGTGGGTATTCATCCTTTCTGATGGCTGAGTAATATTCCATTGTATATATGAACCACATCTTCTTTATCCATTCATCTGTTGAAGGACATCTTGGCTCCTCCCACAGTTTGGCTATTGTGGACATTGCTGCTATGAACACTGGGGTGCATGTGTCCCTTCTTTTCACTACATCTGTATCTTTGGGGTAAATGTCTAGTAGTGCAATTGCTAGGTCGTAGAGTAGCTCTATTTTTGACACTTTTCCAAAGAAGTTCTGACTCTTATAGGAAAGTTAACTGTTCAACAGAAGCACAATCAGCTTCTAAGCCTCCCAGTAGATGGTAATGGCCTGAGTTATTTGCTAATTTTCACTTAGCATGAATTTTAAGGCTGGAACTAATGAAGCAAAGCAACAGTTTCCCTCCTTAAACACTCTAACAAGATTCTTAGTATGATATTTGAAAATTTCAAATGCTTTTAGTGAAAAATATTACTGAATGAGCAATAGACTTCAAAATGCTTCCATTGCACTTGGTGCTACCTCTGCTTCAGCTCAGATGGGCCTGTGTTCTACCTGTTTCTGTAGCTCTATCATAAGATCCTGGTGAGGAGTTTCTTTTTCTACCTTTGGCATTTTTAAAAATTCATATACTATCATCATTCTCCAAATTTAGTTATAGTTGTTTATAGGACATATATTTTTTAACCAATCAGAACAAGAACACAGAACTGGCTATTTTTTAAACTTTTTTATTTTGAAATAATTGCAGATTTACAGAAAAGTTGTAAAGACAGTACAAGGAATTCCTGTACATTCTACTGGTAAGGGTATTTTACCTCTGTAACCCTGGCAGCTAGCACTATTCCTCATACAGTTGACAGAGAGTAAGGATTCAATAATTACTAACTCCAAATTTGGACTATTTTGAACAAGACTGAACTGATAAAATTAAAAAAAAAAAACCTGATAGGAAAGGAGAAATAGATCTGTAAGCTATATCTATTTTATTATTTATGTTTGTATAAGGCATCTTTTTTCTATTTTTTTTACTTTTAAACTTATTTCTTTCATTACACTAGAAGTTAATTTCTTAAAGATAGCATACAGTTGGTCTTACCTTTATTCTAGTCTAAAAGTCTGACTTTTAATGAAGTATTTAATTTATTTAAATTTAATGTAATTTTTTAAAAAATTTTATTGTTATGTTAATCACCATACATTACATCATTAGTTTTTGACGTAGTGTTCCAGGATTCATTGTGCATAACACCCAGTGCTCCATGCAGAACGTTCCCTCTTTAATACCCATCACCAGGCTAACCCATCCTCCCAACCCCCTCCCCTCTAGAACCCTCAGTTTGTTTTTCAGAGTCCAACGTCTCTCATGGTTCATCTCCCCCTCCGATTTCCCCCCTTCATTCTTCCCCTCCAGCTATCTTCTTCTTTTTTTTTTTTTCTTAACAAATATTGCATTATTTGTTTCAGAGGTACAGGTCTGTGACTCAACAGTCTTACACAATTCACAGCACTCACCATAGCACATACCCTCCCCAGTGTCTATCACCCAGCCACCCAGCCACCCCATCCCCCACTCCAGCAACCCTCAGTTTGTTTCCTGAAATTAAGAATTCCTCATACCACTGAGGTCATATGATACATGTCTTTCTCTGATTGGCTTGTTTCGCTCAACATAACACCCTCCAGTTCCATCCATGTCGTTGCAAATGGCAAGATCTCATTCCTTTTGATGGCTGCATAATATTCCATTGTATATGTATGCGACTTCTTCTTTATCCATTCATCTGTCGATGGACATCTTGGCTCTTTCCACAATTTGGCTATTGTGGACATTGCTGCTATAAACATCGGGGTGCGTGCACACCTACAGATCCCTACTTTTGTATCTTTGGGGTAAATACCCAGGGGTGCAATTGTTGGATCATATGGTAGCTCTATTTTCAACTTTTTGAGGAACCTCCATACTGTTTTCCAGAGTGGCTGCACCAGCTTGCATTCCCAACAACAGTGTAGGAGGGTTCCCCTTTCTCTGCATCCCTGCCAACATCTGTCATTTCCTGACTTGTTAATTATAGCTATTCTGACTGGTGTGAGGTGGTATCTCATTGAGGTTTTGATTTGGATTTCCCTGATGCCGAGTGATGTTGAGCACTTTGTCATGTGTCTGTTGGCCATTTGGATGTCTTCTTTGGAAAAATGTCTGTTCATGTCTTCTGCCCATTTCTTGATTGGATTCTTTGCTCTTTGGGTGTTGAGTTTGATGAGTTCTTTATAGATTTTGGATACTAGCCCTTTATCTGATATGTCATTTGCAAATATCTTCTCTCATTCTGTCTGTTGTCTTTTGGTTTTGTTGACTATTTATTTTGCTGTGCAAAAGCTTTTTATCTTGATGAAGTCCCAATAGTTCATTTTTGCCCTTGCTTCCCTTGCCTTTGGCGATGCTTCTAGGAAGCAGTTGCTGCGGCTGAGGTCGAAGAGGTTGCTGCCTGTGTCCTCCTTTAGGATTTTGATGGACTCCTGTCTCACATTGAGGTCTTTCAACCATTTGGAGTCTATTTTTGTGTGTGGTGTAAGGAAATGGTCCCATTTCACTCTTCTGCATGTGGCTGTCCAATTTTCCCAACACCATTTGTTGAAGAGACTGTCTTTTTTCCATTGGACATTCTTTCCTGCTTTGTCGAAGATTAGTTGACCATAGAGTTGAGGGTCCATTTCTGGGCTCTCTATTCTGTTCCATTGATCTATGTGTCTGTTTTTGTGCCAGTACCATACTGTCTTGATGATGACAGCTTTGTAATAGAGCTGGAAGTCCGGAATTGTGATGCCGCCAGCTTTGCTTTTCTTTTTCAACATTCCTCTGGCTATGTGGGGTCTTTTCTGGTTCCATACAAATTTTAGGATTATTTGTTCCATTTCTTTGAAAAAAGTGGATGGTACTTTGATGGGGATTGCATTGAATGTGTAGATTGCTCTAGGTAGCATTGACATCTTCCCAATAGTTGTTCTTCCAATCCATGAGCATGGCACGTTTTTCCATTTCTTTGTGTCTTCCTCAATTTCTTTCATGAGTAATTTATAGTTTTCTGAGTCAGATCCTTTGCCTCTTTGGTTAGACTTATTCCTAGGTATCTTATGGTTTTGGGTGTAATTGTAAATGGGATCGACTCCTTCATTTCTCTTTCTTCTGTCTTGTTGGTGTATAGAAATGCCACTGATTTTTGTGCATTGATTTTATATCCTGCCACTTGACTGAATTCCTGTATGAGTTCTAGCAGTTTTGGGATGGAGTCTTTTGGGTTTTCCACATAAAGTATCATAGCATCTGCAAAGAGAGAGTTTGACTTCTTCTTTGCTATTTTGGAAGCCTTTGATTTCTTTTTGTTGTCTGATTGCTGTGGCTAGGACTTCTAGTACTATGTTGAATAGCAGTGGTGATAGCGGACATCCCTGCCATGTTCTTGACCTTAGGGGGAAAGCTTTCAGGTTTTCCCCATTGAGAATGATATTCGCTGTAGGTTTTTCATAGATGGCTTTTATGATATTGAGGTATGTACCCTCGATCCCTATAGTCTGAAGAGTTTTGATCAAGAAAGGATGCTGTACTTTGTCAAATGCTTTTTCTGCATCTATTGAGAGGATCATATGATTCTTTTTTTTTTTTTTTTTTAAAGATTTTATTTATTTATTTGACAGAGAGAGACACAGCGAGAGAGGGAACACAAGCAGGGGGAGTGGGAGAGGGAGAAGCAGGCTCCCCGCAGAGCAGGGAGCCCGATGCGGGACTCGATCCCAGGACCCTGGGATCATGACCTGAGCTGAAGGCAGTCGCTTAACCAACTGAGCCACCCAGGCGCCCGGATCATATGATTCTTGTTCTTTCTTTTGTTAATGTATTGTATCATGTTGATTGATTTGCGGATGTTGAACCAACCTTGCAGCCCAGGGATAAATCCCACTTGGTCATGGTGAATAATCCTTTTAATGTACTTTTGGATCCTATTGGCTAGTGTTTTGGTGAGAATTTTTGCATCCATGTTCATCAAGGATATTGGTCTGTAATTCTCCTTTTTGATGGGATCTTTGTCTGGTTTTGGGATCAAGGTAATGGTGGCCTCAGAAAACGAGTTTGGAAGTATTCCTTCCATTTCTAGTTTTTGGAACAGTTTCAGAAGAATAGATAATAATTCTTTTAATGTTTGGTAGAATTCCCCTGAGAAGCCATCGGGCCTTGGGCTTTTGTTTGTTGGGAGATTTTTGATGACTGCTTCAATTTCCTTAGTGGTTGTAGGTCTGTTCAGGTTTTCAATTTCTTCCTGGTTCAGTTTTGGTAGTTGATACATCTCTAGGAATGCATCCATTTCTTCCAGATTATCTAATTGGCTGGCATAAAGTTGCTCATAATATATTCTTATAATTGTTTGTATTTCTTTGGTGTTGGTTGTAATCTCTTCTCTTTCATTCATGATTTTGTTGATTTGGGTCATTTCTCTTTTCTTTTTGATAAGTCTGGCCAGGGGTTTATCAATCTTGTTAATTCTTTCAAAGAACCAGCTCCTGGTTTCGTTGATCTGTTCTACTGTTCTTTTGATTTCTATTTCATTGATTTCTGCTTTGATCATTATTATTCCTCTTCTCCTGCTAAGTTTAGGCTTTATTTGCTGTTCTTTCTCCAGCTCCTTTAGGTCTAGGGTTAGGTTGTGTATTTGAGATCTTTCTTGTTTCTTGAGAAAGGCTTGTATTGCTATATACTTTCCTCTTAGGACTGCCTTTGCTGCATCCCAAAGATTTTGAACAGTTGTGTTTTCATTTTCATTTGTTTCATGAATTGTTTAAATTCTTCTTTAATTTCCTGGTTGACCCATTCATTCTTTAGTAGGATGCTCTTTAGCCTCCATGTACTTGAGTTCTTTCCCACTTTCCTCTTGTGATTGAGTTCTAGTTTCAAAACATTGTGGTCTGAACATAGGCAGGGAATAATCCCAAACTTTTGGTACCAGTTGAGGCCTGATTTATGACCTAGGATGTGATCAATTCTGGAGAATGTTCCATGGGCACTAGAGAAGAATGTGTGTTCCATTGCTTTGGGATGGAATGTTCTGAATATATCTGTAAAGTGCATTTGGCCCAGTGTGTCATTTAAAGTCTTTATTTCCTTGTTGATCTTTTGCTTAGATGATCTGTCCATTTCAGTGAGGGGCGTGTTAAAGTCGCCCACTATTATTGTATTGTTGTCGATGTGTTTCTTTGCTTTTGTTATTAATTGCCTTATATAATTGGCTGCTCCCATGTTAGGGGTATAGATTTTTTTTTTAAAGATTTTATTTATTTATTTGAGAGAGAATGAGATAGAGAGAGAGCATGAGAGGGGGGAGGGTCAGAGGGAGAAGCAGACTCCCCGCTGAGCAGGGAGCCTGATGTGGGACTCGACCCTGGGACTCCAGGATCATAACCTGAGCCGAAGGCAGTCGCTTAACCAACTGAGCCACCCAGGTGCCCCAGGGGCATAGATATTTACAATTGTTAGATCTTCTTGTTGGATAGACCCTTTAAGTAGGATATAGTGTCCTTCCTCATCTCTTATTACAGTCTTTGGTTTAAAATCTAATTTGTCTGATATAAGGATTGCCACCCCAGCTTTCTTTTGGTGTCTATTAACATGGGAAATGGTTTTCCACCCCCTCACTTTCAATCTGGGGGTGTCTTTGGGTCTAAAGTGAGTCTCTTGCAGAGAGCATATTGATGGGTCTTGTTTTTTAATCCAGTCTGATAGCCTGTGTCTTTTGATTGGGGCATTTAGCCCATTTACATTCAGGGTAACTATTGAAAGATAGGAATTTAGTGCCATTGTATTGCCTGTAAGGTGACTGTTACTGTATATTGTCTGCATTCCTTTCTGGTCTATGTTACTTTTAGGATCTCTCTTTGCTTAGAGGACCCCTTTCAATATTTCTTGTAGGGCTGGTTTTGTGTTTGCAAATTCCTTTAGTTTTTGTTTGTCCTATAAGCTTTTTATCTCTCCTTCTATTTTCAATGACAGCCTAGCTGGATATAGTATTCTTGGCTGCACATTTTTCTCATTTAGTGTCTGAATACATCATGCCAGTCCTTTCTGGCCTGCCAGGTCTCTGTGGATAGGTCTGTTGCCAATCTAATGTTTCTACCATTGTAGGTTACAGATCTCTTCTCCAGAGCTGCTTTCAAGATTTTCTCTTTGTCTCTAAGACTCGTAAGTTTTACTATTAGATGTCAGGGAGTTGACATATTTTTATTGATTTGAGGGGGCTTGTCTGTGCCTCCTGGATTTTGATGCCTGTTTCCTTCCCCAAATTAGGAAAGTTCTCTGCTATAATTTGCTCCAATATACCTTCTGCCCCTCTCTCTCTTTCTTTGTCTTCTGGTATCCCAGTTTTTCTAATGTTGTTTCATGTTATGGTATAGCTTATCTCTCGAATTCTGCCCTCATGATCCAGTAGTTGTTTATCTCTCTTTTTCTCAGCTTCTTTATTTTCCATCATTTGGTCTTCTATATTACTGATTCTCTCTTCTGCCTCATTTATCCTAGCAGTTAGTGCCCCCATTTTTGATTGCACCTCATTAATAGCCTTTTTGATTTCCACTTGGTTAGATTTTAGTTCTTTTACTTCTCCAGAAAGGATTTCTCTAATAACTTCCATGCTTTTTTCAAGCCCAGCTAGTATCTTGAAATCATGGTTCTGAACTCTAGATCCGACATCAACTAATGTCCGTATTGAGTAGGTCCCTGGCATTCGGTACTACCTCTTGTTCTTTTTATTGAGGTGATTTTTTCCATCTTGTCATTTTGTCCAGAGGAGAATAGCTGAATGAGAGAACAAAATGCTAACAGAGTAACAACGTCCCCAGAAAATATACTCTAAACAAATCAGAAAAGACCTGAAGAAGTGGGAAAAGAAAGGGAAAGAAAGAAAAAAGAAAAAGAATAAGATAAAAACAAACAAAAACAGAACAAAACAAAAAAAAAACCAGAATATGATCAAATATGATCAGGCAGGTGCATAGATCAGTGCCACACACTAGATTTTGGGTGTATTTTGGTCTGTTAGAAGAAAGTGCCTCCCAAAATTTTAAAGAAAGAAAAACTTTTATATGTGCAAAAATAAGGGTTGATCTGATGAAGGGATGGAATATGACTGTAAAGATGAAAATTATAAAAAATTGTATAAAAGGAATTGATAAGAAGTTGTTTGAAAAAAGAAAAAATAGGTTTTTATAAAAAAAAGAAATAAAAAGGGAGAGAATGTGATCAGGCAGGAGAGTAGAACAAAACCATACACTAGAGATTTAGGGTATATTTTGATCTGTTAGAAGAAACTATCTCAAAATTTTAAAGAGAGAACAACTTATATATATATGCCAAAAATAAGGGTAACTACTATGAAGGGATAGAATATGACTCAAAATGAAAAATAAAAATGTTTTTTAAAATGAGATTGATAAGATGTTGGCTGAAAAAGGGAAAAAGAAAAATTCAAAAAAACAAAAAGACAGTTAAAAAAAAATTAACTTTAAAAGACTAAAGACCCATGGTAAAAAAGCCATGGATTCTATGTGCAGTATTCCCCTAGCACTGGAGTTCTGTCGTTTTCATTGATCAGTAAACTTGGGCTTGGCTGGCTATTCTCGCTGACCTTCTGGGGGAGGGGTCTGTCGCTGTGCTTCCCAAATGTCTTTGCCAGAGGCAGAATTGCCCTGCCTTTGCCCATTCCGGGCTAAGTAATCTGCTCGGGTTTGATCTCAGGAGGTATTGTTCCAAGCTTTCTGTACAGCTTTGGAGGCCGAGAGTGAAAATGGTGGCCTCCCAATCTCTGCCCCGGAGGAGCCGAGAACTCGGGCCCCTGCTCCTCAGTGCGCCCCCAGAGAAAAACAGTCAATCACTCCCGTCTCCCCGGTCTCCGGCTGCACTTCGTGCTCACCTGGCCTGTGACCGAGCATTTCTATCTCTGGCACCCGACTGGGTGTGGAGTCTCCAAACCCAGCAGATCCCTGCGGTGCACTCCTGCGCCGCTCCTCCCGGGGGAGGAAGGGGAGTCTTCCCGGATCTGCCACTTGTTGGGTCCCTGCTGGAGGAGCAGTGGCCCAACTGTGCTTAGGATCACAGTTTATGGCAACCCCAAGCTGAGAGTCTGTGCCTTGGCTCCGTCTCTGCAGCTGGTTTCCCTGCTCCAATACCTGGGAGCTCTGCCAGGTCTTTCTGTGACCCCGAGGGTCCTGAGACCACACTGTCCCCACAAGGGTTCCACTCCCTGCTTAGCCACTTGAGCAACGTCCCTCAGCAGAGCTGACTTCTAAAAGTTCCGATTTTGTGCTCTGCGGCTCTATCACTTGCCAGAAGCGGCCCACCGTCTATCCTCCTGAATATCGCCTCGGATTCACTTCTCCGCATGTCCTACCTTCCAGAAAGTGGTCGCTTTTCTGTTCAGAGAGTTGTTGCTATTCTTTTCTTTGATCTCCTGTTGAGTTTGTAGGTGTTCAGAATGGTTTGATCCCTATCCAGCTGAATTTCTGAGACCAGATGAAAGCCAGGTCTCCTACTCCTCCTCCATCTTGCTCCACCCCCCAAATTTAATGTAATTATTGATACAGTTGAGTTTAACCTACCATCTTGATATATAAACTAGCGGAGTCGTTCTCAGTTGGGCACAATTTTGCCCCAGCGAGGACATCTGGCAATGTTTGAAGTCATTTTTGGTGGTCATAAAGGGAGAGGGGTGGTGGTATTGGCATGTGCTGGGTAGATGCCAAAGGTGCTGCTAACCATTCTACAATGTTCAGGGATGCCCTGACAACAAGGCATTATCCATCTCCACTCAAGAGCATCATTGTAGATTATGGGACAGAAAAAAAATGTTTTCCCTTCTCAGGAGTTTATGTTCTATAGTCTATGAGATTTGATGTGTATTCTTCAGGAGGGATGTGTATGTGTGTGTATGCATGCATGTACTTGAATGAACAGTTATTTGCTGAATAATTAGGAGAACAAAGAAATATATCTGTAGGGACACCTGTGTGGCATAGTCAGTTAAGACTCTGACTCTTGGTTTCTGTGAGATCTCAAGGTGCTGAGATGGAGCCCCATGTCAAGCTCTGCATTCAGCCCAGTCTGCTTGGGATTCTATCTCTCCCTCTGCCTTTGCACCTCCCACTTGTGTTCTCCCTCTCTCTCTCAAATAAATAAATAAATAAATAAATAAATAAATAAATAAATCTTTTAAAAAAGAAATATATCTGTAAATTGCTGGGGTGAGATTTGGAAAGATTTGGATTTGCAATGCCACTGCCTTCCTTAAGTCCTTTGATAGACAAAGTTGGAGATTCCCACCATCACAACACTGCCCTGAATCTTTGCCACTAAGACATTTCCTAATGTAATTCAGACGGGGGAAAATGTACTTCTTAAGGGAGGGAGATGTATTGTGGGTGAAATGGTGATTCCCTAAATGAAGGTGAAATGAATTTTATATATATATAATCTCCATATATATTTATAATCTTCATTTCCTGCAAAACTCCTGTTTATTCCTGCCTGAGTATTGGATGTTATGCTTCTCCTTTCAGGTGGATATGACTTCTTTGTTCTGGCGTTTCATCCAATCTTCATACAGTTCTTGACTTTAGTTTTATGGCTGACTTTCTAGGTTATTCATCTAGCTGCTGCTCATGTTTTCCTTGAGACATAGACAAAAATAGAAGTAGAGTCCCGCCTGGCCTTGTGTGGTTGGTATAAAGGAGAAGGTAGTAATTACATTCTGGATTGGTCCAAGTCTAAAAAGTGGAGTTGAGGATGAAGTCTGCCTGGAAAATGTGTGCTTATGGAGGTCTGACAGGTGTTGGAATAGAGGAAACCAAAAATATTTCAATCCAAAGAACAAATCTGGGTTGGAATAGTTTAAGGCAGTATGCTCTCACACCTGGCTGATCATCCCATCACCTGTAGACGTTTATAAAATACAGATGCCATGGCCCCGCCAAAGACTTACTCAAAGAAAATCATCCAGATTGGGATCCAAGAATCTGTGTTTTCAAAAAACATCCCAGGTGATTCTGATGATCAGTCGAGTTTAAGAAACTGGACTCTGGGGATTTCTGGTGAAAAGCTGGTTTGCATGGGTGACTACATTTGGTCCTGCCATATCTGGGGATAGGCTTACAGAGTTTGTGAGATGCAAGATATATTGTTGGCCCCTGAGTTCTGTTTAAGCCTGACCAAATCTCTATCTGTGTGCCCTCTTGTCCTCCACTTTGGGGCCAGGTCCTTATTGCCTGTGTTCCTGGCTTTAGATAAAGTGCTGACCTAATTATATAGATCTCATCAATTTGGATTGGACCCTACTGTATTTCCCTTGGCTTATGCTAGTGGAACAAAAAGAAAAGAGATTAATCTTTTAAACATGTCACAATACCATATGTATTTTTTCCATAAAATTTGTTCCATAAGGAAGGAGTAGTGTCCAAGCCTGGGAAGCCTCTAACAATTGGCATGTGTGTTTTGGGTACTGAATTGCCTCTCTTGAGAGGTTTAGATCATCTCACCACTTGCTCCTGGAGATTTTTAAGCTGTTAGATATTTGTGGTATGATTTTCAGGAAATTGGCATAATTACACACAATGGGAACTCACAATTTAAAAATGATCGTACCCCCAATCCATTTGTAGTGTGTCTTCTTCTATTCATGATTTCTTCTAAAAATTTAACCATCTTCGTTTTTCTATTTACCACACATTCTTATTTTAAAAATTTTCCATTGTATTAAAAAAATCAGTTCTTACAGAATGTATGACTTAAAAGTACCAGTCTTCCCACAGTCTTTTCTGCTTTCGATATATTTAGTGTTCTTAGTTTGAGACCCTGCTATATATTAAATGTAGTGTGGACATATACTTAAATATATAAACACAGGCTCATTATTTGAAAACATAAAAATAAAAGCTAACATGATAGAAAGCAGACTTGGAATGTGAATCATTAAGTTGATTCTGAGATGACACTCATATACTAATTATATGAGTCGATAAACAGAAAGATGAGCCTTCCCACAGCATCTCAGATGCATTCTT
This sequence comes from Neomonachus schauinslandi, assembly GCF_002201575.2. Taxonomy (NCBI): domain Eukaryota; kingdom Metazoa; phylum Chordata; class Mammalia; order Carnivora; family Phocidae; genus Neomonachus; species Neomonachus schauinslandi. Next base: position 45,650,249 of record NC_058404.1, read on the forward strand.
TTTGAGTTTGGTATAAAAAATTAAGACTACTTGAGATCACAATGAAACTCCAGGGGTTCCAATCGTATTCTTCGGAATTTCAATTTCAGTCAAAGTATAACTGACATACAACATTATATTAGTTTCATGTGTAAAACATAATTATGTGATATTTGTATATTGTGAAATGATTGCCACAATAGTTACCATCTGTCACCATGCAAAGTTACAAAATTTTTCTTTTTTCTTGTGATGAGAACTTTTGATATTCTCTTAGCAACTTTTAAGTATGCAATACAATAAAATTGACTGTTGTCATTATGTTGTACCATGACATTTATTTCATTATGGAAGTTTGTACTTTCTGACACCTTTTCACCCACTTCACCCATCCTCCCAAACCCCTCACCATTCACAACCACCAATCTGTTCTCTGTATCTACAAGTTTTGTTTTACTTGTTTGGTTGGTTTTTAGATTCCACATATAAGTGAAATCATAATGGTACTTGTCTTTATCAGGCTTATTTCATTTAGTATAATACCACTGAAGTGCATCCATGTTGTCACAAATGGCAAGATTTCATTCCTTTTTATGTCTGAGTAGTATTCCATTTTATACCATTTGTCTTTATCCATTTATCCATCAGTGTACACTTAAGTTGTTAACATACCTTGACTATTGTAAATAATGTGGCAATGACAATAAGGGTGCATATGTCTTTTCAAATTACTGTTTTTATTTTCTTTGGATAAACAAGGAGTGGAATTGTTGGATCAAATGGTAGTTCTATTTTTTTTTTTTTGGAGGAACCCCAAACTGATTTTGATAGTGGCACAGAAATTTATATTCTCACCAACAGGGCACAATGTCTCCTTTTCTCCACATCCTCCCCAACACTTGTTATTTTTAGTCTGTTTCAAAACCAATCTAACAGGTGTGAATGATATCACATTGTGGTTTTGATGTGCATCTCCCTGATGATGAGTGATGCTGAGGATCTTTTCATGTGCCTTTGCCCATGTTTAATCAGATTGTTGGTTTGTCACTGAGTTATATGGGTTCTTTATGTATTTTGGACATTAACCCCTTATTGGATATATGACCTGCAAATATCTTCTCCCACTCAGTGGGTTGCCTTTTCACTTGATGGTTTCCATCACTGTGCAGAACCTTTTTGTTTGATGTCATCCCACCTGTTTATATTTGCTTTTGTTGCCCTTGCCTTTGCAGATCCAAAAAATCATCACCAAGACTGAGGTCAAGGAGCTCACCACTTACGTTTTCTCTAGGGAGTTTTTTTGTTTCAGGCCTTATGTTCAAGTCTTTAATCCATTTTGTGTTAATTTTTGCATATGGTGTAAGATAGTGGTCTAGTTTTATTCTTTTGCACGTGGCTGTCAAGTTTTCCTAACACCATTTATTGAAGAGATGATCTTTTCCCCATTCTATATTCTTGCCTCCTTTGTCATAAACTAATTAACCATATATGCAGGTGTTTATTTCTGGGCAATCTATTTTGTTCCATTAATCTATGTCTCTGTTATTATGGCAATACCATACCATTTTGATTACTATAGCTTTGTAATATAGTTTGAAATCAGGGTGCATAATGCCTTCAGCTTTGTTCTTTCTTAAAATTGCTTTGGTTCTTTGGAGTCTTTTGTGGTTTCATGCAAAATTTAGGATTTTTTGTTATATTTCTGTGAAAAATGCCATTAGAATTTTGAGAGGAATTTCACTGAATTTATAGTTTGCTTTGGATAATGTAGATATTTTAACAATATTAATTATTTTAATCAATGAGCATGGGATATCCTTCCATTTATTTGTGTCTTCTTCAATTTATTTCATCAATATTGCAGAGTTTTTAAGCTACAGATTTTTCACCTCCTTGGTTAAATTTACTCCTAGACATTTTATTTATTTATTTATTTATTTATTTATTTATTTATTTATTTATTCATTCATTCATTCATTCATTCATTCATCCATTCATTTATTTGCGGGGGGGGAGAGAGAGAGAGAAGAGAGGGGTAGAGAGAGGGACAGAGGGGAAATGAAGAGAGAGACAATATTAAGCAGATTCCACTGCCAGTGCAAAGCCTGACACGGGTCTTCATCCCATGACCCTGAGATCATGACCTGAGCCAAAATGAAGAGTCGGACACTTAATCGACTGAGGCACCCAAGCACCCCCCTAGGCATTTTATTATTTTTGATACAATTGTAAATGGGATATTTTTGATGTCACATTTTACGTCTTTTTCTCTTGGAATCCCTTAACTCATTATTGTAGTTATAGTTATTTTTTCTTTTTGTCTTTTAACATTCATACCAGCTTAATAAACTTAATAATCCTTTACTCTATATTTGCCCTTACTAGTGAGTTTGTTTTATCCTTTATTTTCAAATGTTTTCTTGTTACTAATCAGGGCCCTTTTCAGTTTAACAAAGTTCCTTTGACATTTCTTTAAGGCTGGTTTAGTGGTCACAAACTCCTTTAGCTTTTGCTTGTCTGAAAAACTCTCTCTGCTTCAGTTCTGAATAAGCTTGCTGGGTAGACTGTTCTTGAAGGGTTTGTTGTGGTTGTTTGTTTTCCTTGTAGCACTTTGAATATGTGACGTGCTCCCTTCTGGCCTGCACGGTGTCTGCTGAGAAGTCTGAAAATAATCTTAGGGGGGCTCCCTTATATGTAACAAGTTATTGTTTTCTTGCTGCTTTTAATATTCTCTGTCTTTAACTTTTGACATTTTAATGATAATGTGCTTGGTGTGGATTTGCTTGGGTTCATCTTCTTTGGAACTTTCTGGGCTTCCTAAATATGTTTTTTTTTTTCCTTCCCCAGCTTAGGGAAGTTTTCAGCCACTATTTCTTCAAATAAATTTTCTGCCCCTTTCGTTCCCTCTTTTCTTTCTAGGACCCCTCTAACATGAGTGTTATTCCACTCGATGTTATTCTAATAGGTCCACTGAGCTATCTTCATTTTTTTTTAATTCCTTTTTCTTTTTGCTGCTCTGTTTTGGTGAGTTCTGCTGCCCTATCTTCCAGATCACTGTTCCTTTCTTTTGCTTCATTTATCTACTGCTGAACCCCTCTAGTGTATTTTTCAGTTCGGTTATTATATTCTTCAGTTCTGTGACTTCTGTTTGATACTTTCTTATATTTTTTATCTCTTTGTTGAAGTTCTCACTGTGTTCATCCATTCTTCTCCCTAGTTCAGTGAGCCTCTTTATGGCCATGACTTTGAACTGTTTATCAATTAAATGACTTATCTTCATTTCATTAAGTCTTTTTCTGGGGTTTCATCTTGTTCTTTCATTTGGAACATATTTCTCTGTTTCCTCATTTTGTGTGGCTCCCTGTGGTTTCTATGTGTTAGATGAAGTAGTTATCTTTCCAATTTTGGAGGAACGGCCATGTGTTGGAGATGAACCTTCTTATTTAATGTTGCCCTTGCTTTTGGTTGTCTCTCAAACCTGATTAATTTTTGATAAGTTATTCAGGGTGTGTGAAGACCTGTCGGTGTTCCAGAGGAGGGATGTCAGGCAGCACCCATTTTTAGGCTGATTGGAAGCCTATATATTGTCCTGAGAGACTGAAATCATAAACCCTCCTGGCCTCCAGACCCAGTGTCCAGAGGTGTCTCCTTGGCAACTACTGGAAAAAATTCAAGTCTCCAAATGAGTGTATGAGCTCCTTTCTAGAAGAGACCAGTGAGCTATGGCAAGGACAAGGGAGAATACAAAGATGGTGTTCCCCAGCCTATGTTCCCTGAGAGCCTCAGAGGCTATTTCTATAGCCTCTAGATATGTGGGAAACCTGAAGCCTGTTCCTCAGGGTAGGGCTTCAGGGCAAATAAATAGGCCTTTTTCATAGGAATAATGGTGGTGTGTTTTAGTCTGCTGTCTCTGCAATGCCTTGGAGGTGATAGCTTGCCAAGAACTGTCTGTCTGGTTGTTTCAGACCCATCAGGCTCAGAAATGCAAGCCCCCCTGGACACCAGAGCAAGGTGCTCAAGGGACATCTCTGTGTGGACTGCATGTGCCTACGAGCTTTAGTGGGGCTATAGGTGAGCTCAGGGGTAGGGCACCCTTGCCATCTTTAGTGGGGCCATGGGCACAGTGGCAGGGCATTCTCATCAACCCTACCAAGGTAGAGAGAAATTGCAAAAATATAGCCACAAGTGCTGGCACCAACAAGGTAGAAGGAGAATGCAAAACCAGTGCCCACCAGAGCCTCCTTCCCCAGCAAGTCCCAACAGTCTTCTTTCCCCCCTGCAGATGTTTTAAGATTAGGATATGAGTCTTCTTTATACACATTCTAGGTGCTTTGCAAGCTGCTGCTTTTACACTGCGTCCCAGGGCCAGTGAGTCTGTACACAGGCATTTAAGAGTGGAATCTACATTTTCTATAGCCCTATGGATCTCCTGGATGTAAGGCCCATACATTTTCAAATCCAGATATTTTGGAGGCTCATCTTCCCTGTGCAAGTCCTAAGGGTAGGGGGTACCTGATGTTGGGCACAAACTCCTCACATCTCAGTGAGAAACTCGGTATTTGTGAGATCCCTCTTGACTGTGGGTCACTGTGCTGGGGGTAGGGTTTTTGCTAAAACTGTGTCTCTGACTCTCCTACCTGTCTCAATGTGGCCTTTGTTCTTTTTTTGTGGAGGATCGGTTCAGCTAGCTCTCAGGTCTTTTTCGGAGGGAAATGTTTTATGTGCAATTGTGGTTTTTGTATGTTCACAGGAGGAGGTGGGTTCAGGAATGTCCAATGATGTCATCTTGAACTACTTCCTCCCATTAGTATTTTATACTTGGGAGTTAGTGCCTTTGTGAAAGAGGCCTCAGAGAACTTGCTTTCGCCTTCTGCCATGTGAGGATAAAAAAAAAGAAGACTGCAATTGGAATCGGGCCCTTACCCAACCATGCCGGTGCCCCAATCTCAGACTTCCAGCCTCCAGAACTAGGAGAAACAATTCTATTTATTAGTCATCCAGTCTGTTACAGCAGCCAAAATGGAGTAAGGCACTTGTTATAGTGGTCAATACCTGGAACCTATTGAATTTATTATATCATGTTCTCTCTAATACCATTCTAAGTGCTCATTATCCATACCAAATATTATAATTATTTAGTTTGGTATTCTCAGTAGCCTTCATGATCTGGCTGGAATTAATCTTTCAAGCCTCATTTTCATCCCATCTGTTCTCTGAACTCTCTGCTTCACCCAGACTACACAATGACCTCACTGCCAAGGAAAATACCTTTGCTCATGATTTTCCACTCTGCAGAAAGGGCAACCAAACTTTTTTTTTTCATACATCTATGTCCTACTTACTATCTAACACCCAGTATACATTGGACATGAACCAGAAAGCCTTTCTTGACCCCCAAGACCAAAATGTTCTTTCCCAGAATTTCTATAATGCTAAAGGCCCTTTCATTCTTTTGGGCCTAAACATACACTATCTTCATTGTCAGACACCTTTATGTCTATGCTTATAACTTGTTACCTCAGCTATGGTGAAAGTCTCTAAATGTAGAAATATGGGTTTCCTCTCTGTATTCTCCCTTAGCATGCAACCAGTGCCTCTCACACTACACTCGAATGTGTATTTAATGGATTAGTACCCCCACAGAAGTAGATATAGTGTATATACAGTTGAATTTTTAATTGCTTATTTATACTAGTAATTTTTAATACATAAAGAAAAACATACTAATATTCATTCCAGTCAAACATTTGTTTCATTTTCATAATATATTTGGATAACATCTGAGCTTCTCTTTTCAATTGATTCAATAATCCCTAACTTTAAATGTGAAAGCACAATTTTTAAAGATGTTAAATGTAATTCTGACTGAAATAGCCTCACTGAATGGCTCTGTTCTTTGTACTAAACTTTGGAAAGAAGAAATTCAGTGTTTTTCCTAGAGCTTCTTGTTGGAAGCACAATAAATACTTCCAAAATTGTGAAGAATTATAGCACAGTTAAGTTTGTTTGCCCAGAAGCCAACAATTCAGGGGAACATATGTTTGCAAGCTAGTGGCATGTCAAATGATGGATTTAAATGATCACAGGATAAATCTGTTGCTAAGTCTTTTAGAAGTTTCCAGATGAATGGGACAGGAATTGGGGGGCTGAGGGAATAAACAGAGAGTGTAATTGTGGCCATTTATTCTACATTTCTTTACACTTCACTCTAATTATGTACTCTTCTTCCATAGCAAATAGGCATCTGCTCTGTAATAGTCCATCACCAGTTGGAAAATGAAAAGCTACACATTTCCAGGATTTTTCAGTAACATACTATATTAGAGCCACTCACCCTAGCACATTCTGCCTTCAGAGTCAGTTCCAAGTAGGAGGCCATTACATACATTTCTAACTTAATACCCTGACAATTACTGAGGTGGTATTTTCCAGCTATTTGTACTCACCTAAACACCCTGAGAGAACCAGACAGAAGTAAGGGGACTTGCCTTTCCCATTCAGTCTTCAGAGAGTAATTTGGCAATTATTTGCTTCACTCTCTGAATTCTATCCTTAAAAGAAAAAAGAATGAAAACATGATTTTGATTAAAAATGGAATACACACTTACAACAGATAATTTGGAAGAAAAAAAAGATAAAGAAAGGAAAAGAAAAAAATTTTCTCATATTTCCATCGATCTATAACTACTATTAATATTTTTTGTTTTTCCGTTTTTTCTTGGAATATATAAAATATTTTTATATAATTTGAATCACACAATACTATTTTGTAATTTTCTTTTTAATTTCAAAATACAATGTATTATACCATGTTATTTATTCCATGTCTTCTGTAATGCCATTTAAATATCTTTGTAGTATTTCATTATCTTACTATTCTATATTTTAACTAATATATTTTTTAAAGATCTATTTATTTATTTGAGAGAGAGAGAGAGCATGAGCAGGGAAAGAGGCAGAGGGAGAGAATCTCAAGCAGACTCCCTGCTGAGTGTGGAGCCTGGAGCGGGCTAGATTTCATGACCCTGAGATCATGACCTGAGCTGAAATCAAGAGTTGGATGTTTAACTGACTGAATCACCCAGGCACCCTAACAAATATTTTAATAATTTATGCTTCCACTTGTAAGTATTATAAATACTTCTGCAGTGAATATCTATGTCTTTGTTTTTTGCTACATTTATGTTAACTTCCTGTTATATTCATATTGCATCAAATAGATAAGTTCTTTGTTCCTCTTTATTATTATTTCTTTCCTGGGCATACACTTTTATTCTGAATTCAGGAGAATTTCTCAAGCTTGCTTTTTAATTCCCTCTAATATCCAATCTAATGTTTCCTGCTCCCTATGCATTTTAGCAGAGATTATATTTTTTTATCTCTGAATTTTCTTTATTTGAGCCTTTTTCCCCTCTCAGAAAGGGCTGGTCTAATTTCAGGATGTAATATTTTCTCAGATAAACGATAAAATTTAAATGTCTGCTCCCACTTTCTTCCATCTTACAATATGTTTCCTTAGGGCTATTTGTTGATACCTTAGCTCAATTCCTTTCTTTGAATAGCTCAGTCTTTTAATTTGTAGCTAATCTCCCCTCCCCCATTATCTTATGTAATAGGCCATAAAATGAGACATGGGCTCTGAAAAATATTTTAATGCTACTTCTGGGTGACAAAAAGCATACTAAGAGGTCTACCCTAAATGTTACAATTTCTGGGGCATCTGACCAAGTATGCTCTTTAGGTATGGACACTGTCAATCAAATAGTTTTCTGACACTAATGTTTTTATTAAAAAATGTACAGGATTGAAGTTTATACATGAGATTGTAACTGAATCAACATGAGTTTGTTCCTTGGTGAGTTAGAAACTGTGCCAGGTTGAGTTATCCCATAAAGAAAACTTTTATTTGCAGCAAGTAAGGAGATCATGGGGAAGGGCTTCCAAAGCCATGACTCCCCAAGAGAGGGTGAAGGGTTCCTTTTGTTTAGGGTTAGGAGGGATAGTCCTCCTATGTACAGGCAGGCATAAGGTCAGGCATGCACCTTAAGGAAACATACCTTTACCTCATTCTTGGGTGGAGATTTTAGAATTACAATGAGTAAAGGTAATTGTAGGTCATTCCAGAGGTCACTCAATGGTCTATCTGCACAGGTGTGAGTCAGATTTAGCTCAAAGGGTCTAGGTGATTGGGCTGGTAGGAGGTCTTGTCAGGGCAGTCCTGCCATCACCTGGGGGGTGGTTTCAGGTTTCCTTTGCCTGAGTCAAGAGGAATGCGCCAGAAAGAAGGGCTTAGGGAAAAATGTAAGACAAAGGTTAGTGAGTATAAGCAGGTGGGCAGTAAAGGCCAGGTCTTGGGGTCTAGATGGTGACATGATCACTAAGGTTAATAAGAAGAATGATTATTAATGCCTGTTACTAATTATGCCACAAGTTTTGTGAAGTCTTTTACTAACATGGCTTATGAGTACAATATCACAATGGTTTCCAAGGGATACGAGCTTCTCATAGAAGAAAGCAAGAAATCTATTCTACCTTGTTAGGAGAATTTTTTTTTTTTGCCAGTTTCACGACCATCTTATTTTAAGCTCAAGACAGTTTTGTTTTGTTTTTAACTTTAGGGATAGAGAAAAAAAAATCTCTATTAATGACTATCATTAGCTACAAATTTCTGAAGTTTTTTTTCTGTTTTGAGGGGAGAGGGGCCATGAATGTATGTGTCTGGGGGGTGTGTATGTGTGTGGGGGGGTAGATGAGTGTATGTGTGCTTGCACACACACATAGGAGGGAGTAAAAGGGAGAGAGATGTGGAGTGGTTGTTAAGAGAAGCTCTAGTAGAGGGGATCAATGGAAAGACATACTTTTACATTGAAATCATCAGAATGGTAGCAACTAAAAGTGAATGAAGAGAACAGAAATGACTTGGCTAGCAGTTAAAAAAAACAATGGAGCAATGAATACTCACTGAATTATAACCTTTGGGGGAAAGCAAGTTGACTCAGACAACCAGGCCTGTTATCCAGAGATCAGGCTCTGGATAGCTAGTAATAAATAGTTTATGGCTTACCAACAACAAACAAAAATCTTTCCTATTTTTATTAAAACTCATTTGAGAAAAAGTTATATTATCTCTCTATCTTGCTGTAATATTGTGATATAATAAATATATCTTGATTTTTGTCCTCAGCTTCCGGCCAGGAGCTCCTAAAACCCCTGTAATATACTAAGTGATAAGAGCAAAAGGAGCATCTTTGGTTATAATATTTGTTTTTGTCTCCAGCGCCTGAAATTGCTTTGGAGCTACAAAGGTGAAAGAACGTCTTTTTCTATGCACCACAAGCCTCTTTCCAACCAAGTTTATGTTAATGAAGTGACTTTTGGAAAACCCTTCAGGGTGGGAGTCTGGTGGCCAGGATAATCAACCATGTGATTGGAGGGTTGGAACTTTCAGTTCCACTCCCTGACCTCTGGGGTGGGGAGAAGGGCTAAAGGTCCAGTTAATTACTAATGGCCAAACAACCTGAATAGACATTATTATTCAAGAGAAGACATAAAAATGACAAATGGGTATATGAAAAAGTGGTCAACATCACTCATCAGGGAAATGCAAATCAAAACCACAATGAGAGATCACCTTACACCTGTCACAATGGCTATCATCAAAATGTAGGAGAAATAATTGTCAAGGATATGGAGAAAGGTGAGCGCTCGTGCACTATTGGTGGAAATGTAAATTGGTACAGCCCCTATGGAAAATAGTATGGAAGTTCTTCAAGAAATTAAGAGTAGAATGTGGTCCAGCAAACCCACTTCTGGATATATTAATTTCTAGACTGTAACTTTCCACCATGCTATTAAATCTTTACTACCTGTGGGGTAGCTAAACAATATATTACCATCCCCATTTTACAAAGAAGAAATGACACTAGAGAATGGGAGTGACTTGTCCAAATCACCCAGCAAGTCAATGGTAATTCCTGGAATAAAGATCCAGTAACTTGACTTCTTAGCTAATGCCTCTTCACCACCTCTTCAAAACACACACACACACACAGAATTACAGAACAAACTTTCTTATGCTCAGTTCTATTACTGTTCCTATGACTTTGTAGGCTTTAAGCACACTACTTATTTCTCACAGTTCAATTTAAAGGATATCTGAATCATAGGGTAGTTCTATTTTTAATTTTTTGAGGAAACTCCATACTGTTTCTAGCCTTAGTTATCTGTATTAACCAGTAATTTGTTGTGTCGTCTGCACATTACTCTTTTGCCTGGGCCCAAATATTCTAGCCGGAGGTCCAGGTATATACAATTTTCAGTGTTATCAGACATGTTAATTACAAATGGATTCTGATGAGAGACAACCGTTCACTTGAGGCTAAGCCTCTCAAACCTGTGCTCCTTTACAATAAAAATCAGTTTTTGAAGTGACACAAATGTGTTAATCCTTCTTAGTTCCCCAGAAGGTAGGTCCAAGGATTCATGTACAGTGTAAATCAACAAAGACACACCAGTTATCCACACTGTGATAAGCACTATGGGGCAACCTAAGCTCCTAAAGAGTCTTCAGTCTAATTTGCTACCACTAGTATTACTACAACAATGGCTTATGTGAGGCACTGTGTGCCAGGCTCTGTTCTAAGAGCCTGACAGAGAGTAACTCATTTTATTTTTACAATAAACTGATGAATCAGGTATCATTATTACATCCGTGAGGAAATGGAGGCAAAGAGAAGTTCTATAACTATAACTAGTGTGTGATGGAGCTATAGGAAGACACACCCATGGAAAGATCACTGATCTTAAGAAACAAATTGTTCTAAATGCCAAATGAGCGTTGGAGGCAGTAAGTCCTTTAGGTATTCATTAGAGGAAGAAATCACTGTGGGCTTACATGGTCAGGGAATGTGTCTTGGTAAGCACAGGATGTTGATAGATAAAACAATGTCTTTTAAGTACACTGTGAATTTACTGAAGCATATTGATTAAAACAATGTCAAGCTCAATTATTTTTAACCTAACCACTCATTTATGGTGTGAATTCAAAGATGGGGGGGTGGAGGGCGCCTGGGTGGCTCAGTTGGTTAAGCGACTGCCTTCAGCTCAGGTCATGATCCTGGAGTCCCGGGATCGAGTCCCACGTCGGGCTCCCTGCTCAGCAGGGAGTCTGCCTCTCTCTCTGACCCTCCCCCCTCTCATGCTCTATCTCATTCTCTCTCTCAAATAAATAAATAAAATCTTAAAAAAAAATGTTTAAAAAAAAAAAAAAGATGAGGGGGTGGGACCTGCATCGAGGGCACCTGGCCACTACCCGTACTTCCTGTTTATTCTGCTTTTTTTGGAGATCATGCTCTCTTCTGTGATTTTGATGAAGAAAACACCAGAATCTTAAACAGAAATCAAGGTGAAATAGAGTAGGTTTGAATATGGGAACATGGTGTGTAAGGATCAGTTAAGTTTTGTTTCCCTTCATTCTCTGTGAAGGCTCTAAATAAATCTGAAATAACTTCACCTGTACCCTTTATGATGACCTGAGATTTCTCCTCAGAGAAAAGTGACTAAGTCCACATGGAATGTACATTATAGATGCTAAATAAATACTTATTATCTAGTAGGATGAACTATTAGATCTTGATATTATAGACATATAAGGCTGTTGATTGGACCGTATTAGAGAAGAGAATACTTGAATCTTCCCAAATCCTTCTCCTCAAAGTATTGGTAAACTTTTCCTATAAGGCACTTTGGTCTTTTTATTTATTGAGATCTAATTGAAATACAACATTATATTAGTTTCAGGTGTACAGCATAGCAATTTAATACATGTATATATTGTGAAATGATCATCATAGTAAGTTTAATTAACATCCATCACCACATATAATTGTAGTTTTTTTTCTTGTAATGAGAACTTTTAAGATCTACTCTCTTAATTTTCAAATACACAATACAGTATTACTAAGTACAGTCACCAAGCTTTACATTACATCCCCAGGACTTGCTGACTTTATAACTGAAAGTTTGTACATTTTGACCATTTTCATCCATTTCACCCACCCCTCAACCCCTGCTTCTGGCAACAGCAATCTGTTCTCTGTATCTATTTTTTTCTCTTTTTAGATTCCACAAAAAATGAGATCACATGGTATTTGTCTTTCTCTGTCTGACTTACTTCACTTAGCCTAATGCCTTTATGATCCATCCATGTTATCATAAACAGCAGGAGTTCCTACTTTCCGTGTTTTTTTTTTTTAATAGTTTTTTTTTTTAAGATTTCATTTATTTATTTGAGAAAGAGAATGAGACAGAGAGAGAGAGCACGAGATGGGGGAGGGTCAGAGGGAGAAGCAGGTTCCCTGCCAAGCAGGGAGCCCGATGCGGGACTCGATCCCAGGACTCCAGGATCATGACCTGAGCCGAAGGCAGTCGCTTAACCGACTGAGCCACCCAGGCGCCCCACTTTCCGTGTTTTATATGGCTGAATAATATTCCTGTGTGTGTGTGTGTGTATGTGCATCACATTTTCTTCATCTATTCACCCTTCAATGGACACAGGTTGCTTCCATGTCTTAGTTATTACAAATAATGATGCAATGAACATAGACACGCAGATATCTTTTGGAGTCAGTGTTCTAATTTATGTCAGATAAATTCCCCAAAGTGAAATTGCTGGATCACATGGTAGTTCTATTTTTTATTTTTTTGTGGAAACTACATACAGTTTTCCATAGTGGAAGGTCCACGAGGTTCCCTTTTCTCTACATCCTCACCTACACTTACTATTTCTTACCTTTTTGATAACAGCTATTATAACAGGTGTAAGATGATATGTCATTGTGGTTTGATTTGCATTTCTCTGGGGACTATAGTGATGTTGAGCACCTTCACACACACTTGTTGGCCCTCTGTATATCTTGTTTGAAAAAAATCTATTCAAATCCTCTCCCCATTCTTAATAAGATTGTTTTGTTTTTTTGCTATTAAGTTATATAGATTTATATATTAACTCTATCAGATATATGAGTTGCAAATATTTTCTCCCATTCAGTAGGTGGCTTTTTTGTTTTGTTTGTTTTCTTTTAGGTGCAGAAGCTTTTTAGTTTGATGCGGTCCCACTTGTTTATCTTTGTTTTTGTTGCCTTTGCTTTTGGTGTCAAATCCCAAAAATCATTGCCAAGACCTGTGTTAAAGGAGCTTATTGCCTGTTTTCTTCTAGGAGTTTTATGGTTTCAGGTCTTATGTTCAAGTGTTTAACAGCTTTTTCTACTTTAAACCCGACGTTCTTACATTTTGGTTTTCAGTTTCCAAGGGGAGCGTTTTAAGAAACGCTAGCAGGGCTTAAAGGATAGGCTTTTTCTTTATTTGAACATTTATCACAATTGGATCACTTCCTGGGGGACCTGGGTGGCTCAGTCGGTTAAGTGTGTGACTCTTGGTTTCAGCTCAGGTCATGATCTCAGGGTTGTGGTTATCAAGCCCCAAGTGGGCTCCAAGTTCAGCTCAGAGTTTGCCTGAGATTCTTTCTCTGCCTGTCCCTCTGCCCCTCCCCCCTGCTCTCTCTCTCTCTCTCTCTCTAAGATAAATAAATATATAAAATCTTAAATAAAATAAAATAAAAATTAAATCACTTCCTATTATAAAACTCTTTAACAATACTAAGGAAGAGAGTCATAATGGCACAATAGGAAAATAAGAACAATTTATTGAAGGAAAAAGAAATTTTTACAAAGGGAAAGGTGTAAGCAGAGAAATAAGACAACCATCCAAAAGGAAACCTCCTCTTACCCTACTTTTTTTTTTAACCAAGCAGATTTATGAACCAAATGGCTGAAATCAATGGTTCCTCAAGATTGGCTGAGCAGTAGAATCATCTAGGGTGCTTTTAACAAACACCAAAGTCTGGGCCTTACCCCTAGAGTATATGATTTAACTGGGTTAGGGTGACATCTGGGCATTGGCATTTTTAATAGTTCTCCAGCTGATTCTAATGTGCAGCCAGGGTTGAGAACTACTAGTCTAGAGACTGTCTCAACTTCCCATTTGAAATATATAGATAACATAATCAGAAGTATATTTTAATGGTAATTCTACTCAAAGTGTGAAACTTAATTGATCTTCATTTTTTTTTTCATTTTCGGGAAACATAGAAGTTAAACGCACCTAGGCATAGTAAGACACCATACTGAGTCAGATCTTTGGAGCAACAGAGGCATGGTCTTTAAAATGGCCTTTTTTTTTTTTTAAGATTATTTTTAGAGGGGGGGAAGAGAGGGCAGGGGGAAGGTGTTGAGGGAGAGGGAGAGAATCCTCAAGCAGACTCCCCATTGAGCCTGGAACCCTATGTGGGTCTTAATCCCATGACCCTGAGATCATGACCTGAGCTGAAATCAAGAGTTTGACACTTAACAAACTGAGCCACCCAGACTCCCTTTTAATATGACCTTTAAATACTATTGCTCAAAATCTCCAACTGGCAATAACTATCATAGTAATAATCACTGGTCTTTAATAAAAATAGAATTGCACAGTTTGTGCTCCTGAGATTAAACATTAACCAAAGCTCTTAACTATAGTAATGTACACATAAATTGGAAAATTCTTTGGAAGGGGCTGTCCAGTGTTCTTTTACACACTCTCTCGGATGTGAAAGGGGTAACACATGAAGAGTACAAGTAGGAATGTGGGGTGGGATGCAGCCCGCATCAAAATTTCCTGCACGCTGAGAAAACTGCTATAGTTTGAAGTGGTGAGGCTGAATGTGGCTGAAGACCCCTGGAGAACATGTCCATAAGCTTCTCTGCTAGGAATAGAGCTGCAGGACTCAGCACGATGAAGAAGGAGGCATGGTGTCCCTACTCAAAACATGAAAATATTTCTTTTATTAACTCTTTATTACTTAATTTTATTAGATGATCCTATTAATTTAACATACTCTGAGGGGTTAGTTGTAAGTCAGCACTAAATATGAATGGAGCATTGACTACGTAGCAGAGTCCAGGCAAATCACCGCTTGCACCAATATATTAGAAGCCTTGGTGGAGATTGACGTCCAGTTCTTTCCACATAACTTCCTCTTTCCCAGTGATTGATTAACATGAGAGGACCTCCCAGTCTCCTACTCCTCAGATCTGCTATTGCTACCTGAGCTTGTAATCCCTCCTTCCTCTCTTTCCATATCTGAATCCTTCTCAGCAATTGTCAGGGTGCCTATCAAAAATCTCATCAAAATTCTGGCTCATCCAATTAATACTTATGTGACCTTGGCAACATCAGTGGGTAAAGTGGAAGTGATATTACTTGTCTTATGGTTTTTATTAGGACAAAATTATACTAATTTATGGAAGACTATACTATAAACTTTTGCCACCCGACCCTATTTGAGCTCAACCTAGAAAAATTCACATTGCTTTCTTTCTTTGTTTTTACTGTCAAATATCGTTGTGGGATGTATTATAAATATACCAATCTCACTGAAGTATTATTTTTTTTCTGTAGAATTTTATTTTGAAAATATTATTTCACCTAAAGATTGATCTAAAAAACATTTTAAGATATGAAAATGTTATACAATTTATCTATTACAAATTAATCTGATAATTAATTCTAAAATTAGGTACATTGTGTTAGTTCACCTACATAAAAAATATTGCATATTTTCATTTTGTCTCCACATGTGACTGATGTCTAAACTGTAAAGAATTCCAAACTATTCCAAATTCTACGAAATATCAACTTTATAAATGTCAGAACTAAATGCACTGTGAAACAACCACTTTGGTAAACATGCATTTATTCACAGTTGATTCATTTCCTCTACATAAATGCATAACTGCTCAAAATTATTTAAGCACCTATGTAGAGGTACAAGAGCACACTTACAAATCTATTTCTATCTTCATCTTGAAGAAACACTGATCTTGGCAAAAATCTGGCTTATTTTAAAATGAACTATTGTTGGTAAAAAGGCCACTTTTTCGTGGCCTGCACCTGCTCTTTTCTTTTTAAATTAAAATTTAAAAGCATTTGTTTTCAGAGATGTATCTGGCTACTGTGGCATAAGTGAATAATTACATAATTACATAATTAGCCTTAAATAGCTAGACCACTCACTGATCATAATTGTAAAAAATTGACAAAACCAGACCATTTTAATGTTATGAAATCAGCACAAACCTGCATGATACAGCATTCTTGCACTGAGCTGAGATTATGTTATATTTTAAAAATACAAATAAATATACTGAATTGTGTGTCTTACTTCTGTAATACCCCCAGTGTTTAAAATATGCTTCTAAAACAGAAGTGGATAACTGCAGAATATAGGTCCAGACTTGACTATTACCCACTGACGTGTTCAATGCCAGTCTGTACCTCATTGCTGTTCCACAGTGTGTGAATTTAACGTTTGCAGTCTCCCCGTTGCATTATCTAACATGGCTATTTCATACCTATCCACTTACCTCAAATCTCCACTTCCCTGCCGTTTTAGCTCCTGTGAATAGATGCCTTCTCTCTGTTAACAAGAATGGTTGGGTCCATCCACTGGGGGAGGGGGGTGCTTTAATTTTTTTCTACATTTTATCTGAATATTTCCCTGGATTTTTATCTTTCCTCATCTTTCTTTGCTCCTGCCCAAAAAGCTCTCTCTCAGATTAACTTGACCGAATCTCATCTCCTGCTCCTAAGTCATCATACTCTCTCTGCTCAGCTTCTTCCCTCTCTCCCTATTCATTGACTTGTTGCCTTCAGACATATTCAGGCCACACCATCCTGATATAAATTCTCCTTCCCCCTGCTTCTACCTTCTATCACTATGATACCTGCCTCTTTCTTGGGCCCCGAATTTCTTAAGTGAGTAGTATTTCCTCACTCCTCTTTCAATATTTTACCTCTTATTTCTCTTCACCTCCTATTTTCAAACTTAATTTTCTGTGGCTTTTCAGTTGTATTTCCTACAATTCATAATTCCTGTCTTTATAGCACTAGCACCCTCTCTGGTATCTGTGACAATGGCTGTCCTCAGTTTTGTCTCATATCTCATGCTCTTTCACTGAACTTATTTTTCTTTCTAGTCTTCCAAGTTCAGTTTTTACACTAAATACATTCTCCAACTATCTTCTCTTTTTACAGTTTCTCACTTAAGATTATCATCCATTCTCACAAATTCTAATATGTATGTAACTCTCAAATTTGTTTATTGCCAGTCCTATCCTTGAGTCCAACTCTTGCATTTTCAATTGTTTGATGGTCACCATCACCAAACTCATATATAAAACTGAACTCATTATGTTTCCCTCAGGCACATTTTTTCCAGTACTTCTTATTTCTATTAATGGTATTACCAGCTATATAATATTAGCACTTTGATTTCACTCAACTACCTACTCAACCATATTTAGTCTAAATGAAATTAGATTCATACTTAAAAAGCATTTATGCAGTCTAGCCGTGCAGTAAAAAAAAATCTCCTAAATATACGCTCCTTATGTTTTCTTTATTGTCATTTATTTTCGTGAATAATATGAATATTTAGTAAATATTATTAGTGTGAAATGGGTTATTATATATTTGATGGAACTGTATTGGTAGAAGAAAGGAATGGATTTTGGTAATCTTTTTTTTTAAGATTTCATTTATTTATTTATTTGACAGAGAGAGACACAGCGAGAGAAGGAACACAAGCAGGGGGTGTGGGAGAGGGAGAAGCAGGCTTCCTGCTGAGCAGAGAGCCTGATGTGGGCTCGATTCCAGGATCCTGGGATCATGACGTGAGCCGAAGGCAGACCCTTAATGACTGAGCCACCCAGGCGCCGCCCCCCATTTTTTTTGGATTTATGGTAATCTGACATACAACTGTTGTCCAGAAACTAAGCAAATCTGATGTCTAGTATGGCATGAATCACTTTTACAATAATTATTGCATTCTGCCTTTAGTATCTTTTCAAATTTGTCTTATTTTCTATCTTAGATTGTAATGTTAAGTGACAGTAGGGATTATGTACCATTAATCTCTGTTTTGTTTTTTTTTTAAGATTTTATTTTTAAGTAATCTCTACACCCAGCGTGGGACTTGAATTCACAACCCTGAGATCTAGAGTCCCATATTCCACCGACTGACCAACCAAGTGCCACATCTTTGTTTTATCTATAGTCTCTAGAACAATGCCCATATATAATGGGTAATCAATAAATATTCACTAAATTCACAAAGACACTCAGTTCTTGAGGTATTATGGAAAAAGCCATAATAATGGCTGATGGGAAAACTGCTGATAACAGTAAAGATCGCAAAAAGCAATCTTGGCTTACTTATACATTTTCTCCTAGGCCCAGACATAGCCACGCATCTTCAGCAAGAAACGGGAAATTAATACACGAAGTGCACATAGTTAGGTCCTACATTACCACCATGTGTTCCTTGTATTCCATTGGTTTCCTTTGTGATTGGCAAGCTCTACATATTTAGCTTAACTATTCATTCTGGGAATTCTTCCAGAAATATCATGAGATTAGCTCACTTACGAAACTTGAGCAATTTTACTACATGATTATTACTAGTAAAAATAATAATTAGTTAATAAAGAGAAACATTGATTCAGAACCAACAGAGCTCTATGGAATCACTTACTGTTTGAAACATGATTGGAGGTGGTGCCTGAAGAGCCAGTGAGCAGAGTGTCGACATTTTAAAGCAGGTCTGAGCCAAGAATTATGGTAACAAACCTTAGGGGAACTAACTTCCAACTCTATAAATTTCCTCATAAATTTTCAGAGTGATTTTTCTGAAAATTTTCATAAAATTCCAGCACTTTCCATTTCATTTTGGAACTGGATTGTTTTAGGATCAAGCCACTAATTTTATCAGACTTCTACAGTTGATTTCATACTGCCTTTTCATTAGTTTTACTGGTGCTGGCTCTAGCACCAGGCCTAACAATGTGGGCATGTCAAGAAAATCCAGTTTTTTTGTTTTGTTCTGTTTTTATTGCCAGCATGTGAAAGCATATGCCCTCACAGAAAGCTTAGCAAGTAATGGATAGTCTCCACTCATTGTGGCAATTGGAATTATTTTTCAATACAGTCATTTGCTGAAAATGAATGTGCTGGTGTAGGCTACTGTTTATGCCAACAGGGCATAAAATTAGAACCACATTATAAAAAACCTTAGAATATGAAGACCTTATTTAAATCTTTTAGAGTTTTAAGATTCATAGTTCAATATTTGATATCTTGGACTCACACATGATATATAGAATGTTTACCAGGAAAGAAGTGGTGGTGGGGGGAGAAAAAGAAAAGAAAAATATAAAAAAATCTTTCCTTTGAATTTTCTTGCCTTTTTTAGCCTATATAGGCAAAGCAAAGTTCAGAATTCATTATCAAATATTTATTCTGTGAACTTAAGTCAAATTAAATGAAGACATGCTAGTATAAACATTTTTAAAATTATAAACAGCTAAATAAATTGAATAACACTTAAAGTAATATTAGGCAATAAAGATCAGAAAATGTTTGAATTTTATGACAGATTGTAAGCTCCTCAATGCCAGGAAAGATGTTTTGCTTTATCTTTGTACCTATTCAGGAAGTTGGTCTATTTGAAGTGAAGACATAAATGTGAATATATTAATATATAATTTGATATAAATGTGTATAATTTATATATAACTATATTTATACATGTATAAATAATATATAAATATATATATGAAATTTACAAAGAAGTAGTACCAACTTAACAAATTTTTATTTTCATCACCTTAATAGTCAACAACTGTGTGCTTCTTTTGTTCTGTGGAAACATAAAGAGTTAAATTCAGAAAAGTGAGATAAAACAGGAACCCCAAATTCTCCAATGTGACACACTGGGAATATTCCTACAAAACAGAAATGTCTATGGCTTGATGTGGCTTACCTAAGAATACAATCCTACGGACATAATAGAATGAAGAAAACATCTTGGTGGCTTGTTTATTTTCAATAGATGTTCTACAGTGTATTATAAATGGAAGGCATTCCTGCTCCAAAGTAATACACCCACATTCTTTAAATGAAGTTAACTTTATATGTCTGTTTTTTTATAGAAAATTTTAAAGCCAACTCCTAACACACTTTGGAGACTTAATACAGGTTTACCAAAAATGTAGAATTGACTTTCTCCCCTCTTTATTAATCCTACCAGACCCTCCAGACCCAAGTCTTGTCTCACCTTCTCTTAGAGGGATCTAAATTGCAGAAAGAAAAATTAAATATCATCTTACTGGCTTAGTTATTTTCCACATGAGAAAACTGAGACATAGAGAGGTTAAATGAATTACCTAAAGCCCCACAGTCTGTTGCTCTGAGGCCAGAACCTAAAACTTCCAGTCAAAGTCTATTTCATTTTCCTGGCTTCCTCACCATCCCTACTGAACTTCTCAGGCTTTGAAAATGACCAAATAGATGCAATATAGAATGATAGTGTTCTAGGAAACGGATGAAATGTTCCAGGACCAGCTGTCCCACCTCATCAGGAAATGGGTCTTCCTGACAGAAAATAAAGGTAGGAGGCCCGTTAGAGGCAAGGTCTCCCTCCGTGCTGGCTGGTTAGTTCGAGGGGGTGATGATGGCAATTACAGCAAGGTGGGAACAACCTCCTTGTCAACATTATTATAGTTTACCTTTAATATCAGGAATCAGTGTACGTTCTAGAACACTGATTTTGAAACTGGATCTATAAATGGACTTCAGGGAGTCAGTTTTCCCTGCATAAAAATCTAGTCAGAACTTTTTTTTTTTTTTTTTTTGCATTTATCTGGGATAAAATTCACAGATGTCCTCAAACTTTCTGAGGGGTTTTGTGAACTAAATAAGAGTTAAAAATCACAGATCTAGACTTTCAAAAGAGGTAAATGCTAAAATAAAAATGGTAATGTTGGTATTTATCTTTGGTATTTCCAGCCTCTTCTTTCTGTAATATTTTACCTTTATTAATAATACTCTGTTTCTATCATCCCTTACCATTTTATGTACTCAGCATTCTCCCTGTCCTTTTCTCTCTTTTAAAAGAAAAGAAAAGGTACCCCCAAACTCTGGATGCCCCACTGAGATGTATGCCTGATAAGGCAATCATCCGTCTCTTCTCTTCTGTTTAGTTGAGCTAGGGTTTGAGGAGGGCCACCTACTTCCTGCTTTGGTAATGAGAGGATGTCTTCAACAATCCTTGGATCTTTGCATGCCAACTTTAATGATTCCAGATGGAATATAGTTCCCTTCCTGTGTTTATCAATTTAACCTTCTGAGAACATAGAGTTTTGTCTATGGGAGCTAGGTAATATTTCTAGTATCATTAAGTTCTAAGAATTCTCTAATTTCCCTTAAGATTTGTGTTTGTTTGATCTTCATTTGTTTAGAAATCTGGTTTTAAATTCCCAATCATAAGCCTCCTATAAATTCAATGCAATCTCTATCAAGATTCTAATGGTATTTTTCATAGAAATAGAGAAAACATTTCTAAAATTTATACAGAACCACAAAAGACCCTAAATAGCCAAGGAAATCCTGAGAAATAAGAACAAAGCAGAAGGAATCACACTTCCTGATTTCAAGCTATACTGCAAAGCTATAATCATCAAAACAGTATAGTACTGGCATAAAAACAAAGAGACCATGGAACAGAATGGAGACCTCAGCAATAAACCTAAATGTATATATACAACTAATATTTTACAAGGGAGCCAAGTATACTCAATGGAGAAAAGACAGTCTATTCAATAAATGGTGCTGTAATAATTAGATATTTGCATATAAAGGAATAAAGCAGGACCTATATCTTACACCATTCACAAAAACTAACTTGAAGAAGATTGAAGATTTAAGTGGAAGACCTGAATCCATGCAGGTCCTAGAAGAAAATATAAAAATTAAACTTCTTGATATAGATTTTGGATAATTTTTTTTTAGATGACATCTAAAACAAAGCAATAGCAACAACAATAAAAAAGTGAGACTACATCAAACTAAAAAGTTTCTGCACAGCAGAAGAAACCATCAACAAACTGAAAAGATAACCTACAAAATGGGAAAAAATATTTGCAAACCATACATATGATAAAAGGTTAATATCCAAAACATGAAAATACTCATATAACTCAATAGTAAAAAAACAGTAAGCTAATTAAAGAATGGGAAAAGGACTTGAATAGACTTTTTTTTAAAGATTTTATTTATTTATTTGCCAGAAAGAGAGAGAGGGAGAGTGGGGGGAGTGGCAGGCAGAGGGAGAAGCACGCACCCCGCTAAGCAAGGAACCTGATGTGGGACTCGATCCCAGGACCCTGAGATCATGACCTGAGCTGAAGGCAGATGCTTAACCATCTGAGCCACCCAGGCACCCTCGAATAGACATTTCTTGAAAGAAGATATATATGAAAGGCCAATGGGTACATGAAAAGATGCTCAACATCATTAGTCATCAGGGAAATGCAAATTAAAACCAACATGAGATATTCCCTCACACCTGTTGAAATGACCATCATAAAAAAGACAAGAGATAACAAGTGCTGGCATAGATGTGGAGAGAAGGGAACCCTTGTCCACTGTTGTTGAGATTGTAAATTGGTATAGCCACTATGGAAAACAGTATGGAGCATCTTAAAAAAAATTAAAAATAGAACTACCACATTATCCAACAATTCCATTGCTGGTGAGTGCTAGATACAAGGTATTGCTTTGGGACTCACCAGAAAACTAAGCCATGAAAATTTTACAGTACAGATTTTCCTTGATTTACAATGGGATTATGTCCCAATAAACCCATTGTAAATTGATAATAGCCCATGTCGAAAAAAATGCATTTAATACATCTAACCTACCCAACATCATAGCTTAGCCTAGTGTACCTTAAATGTTCTAAGAACACTTAAATGAGTCCACAGTTAAGCAAAATCATCTAACACAAAGCCTATTTTATAACAAAGTATTGAATATCTCATATAATTTATGGAATACTGTCCTGAAAGTGGACTACAGAAGAGTTGTATGGGTACAGAATTGTTGTAAGTATATCAGTTGTTTGCCCTTGTGATCTGGGTGGCTGACCAGGGCCTGTGGCTTGCTGCCACTGCCCAGCATCATGAGAAAATATTATATTGCATATCAGTAGCCCAGAAAAAGATCTAAATTCAAAATTCAAAGTACAGTTTCTATGGAATGTGTAGCGCTTTCACACCATTATAAGTCAAAAAAATCA
This sequence comes from Neomonachus schauinslandi, assembly GCF_002201575.2. Taxonomy (NCBI): domain Eukaryota; kingdom Metazoa; phylum Chordata; class Mammalia; order Carnivora; family Phocidae; genus Neomonachus; species Neomonachus schauinslandi. The sequence goes on from NC_058404.1 coordinate 45,673,458, forward strand.
TGAGTCAATCCATTGTAAGTCAGGGACCATCTGTATTTTGATGGTATTTAAGTAGGGGAGGTAGAAGGATAAGTATGAGTAACAATGTATAAAGGGGTTTTTTTTGGCTTATTTTGATTTTATTAGTTTTTTGACAAATAAAAATTGTACATATCTAAGGTGCTGTGATAGGTATCAGGACATCTCTCCCTACCAAAAAGTTGACAAAATCCCAAATCAAAAACACTGGACAGTGGACTAGGCCAACACTTGGTTGAGTTGGAAAAGGAGTTATATCAGCCACATAACTTGCCTCTAGAACTCTTTTCTGGAAATACAAAGATCTAGACAGCAAGAAGGACTCAGAAAATATCATAGAAATCTAACAGGTATGACTGGACCATTTATTCTTGAGTCTAGAAGGGGTAACAATTCCTACTAATAAAGTCTACTGGAGAGGAATAGAGACTATAGTTTACACCTTACATCCTATACTATTTAGGATTAACACAAATGCTGGTATGAGACAGATTGAGTCTAAGGGTGGTAACACCAATAAAATTGCTGTGAAGAGCTGGGGTGGCTAAGGGGAGGGGAAATTTGTGAAGACTACAAAAAAAAAAAAAGAAGTCATGTTTTAGAAAGATCAGTCTAAATGAGAGATGCAAAGTATTCTATAGGAGAGAAAGCTTAAGCTTAGGGGAGCCAAATTTATACACTGGAACATTTCAGAAGTCCAAGCATGATAATAGAAATTGAGAAGGGGGTGATGAACATACCAAAAACTATAGGTGAATAGAAAGTCTTGCAAGTATACGATTGAGAGTTTGGGGATAGATGAGTTACTATATAATTTACCATCCAAATCAAGCCATATTGAGAGTGAAAAGTGGTAATACCAATAGTTAGGCCAAGACAAGAGGAGTAAATGGGGGCTTGTCCCAGGTGAGCTAAGATGTATGGTCACCCTGGGTATGGGGTGAAAGTACAAGAAGGATTCTCAGGTTTGCTCAGCTCATGGGAAACTCCAATCCAGCATACAGGGAAGTAGCACTTTACATTCACTCACCCTTTGTATGATGTGGGATCACAGAGGTGTTAAATCACCTAAGTATGTGTTATTTTCTTACTTTTCAGACCCAGGTGAGGTTTTAAACTTCCTTCCAGGTCTCAGAGGCAGTGCTCTGAGGAAATGTTCAGGCTCTGTGGGGAGACCTTGTGTGTGTGGTCCAAGCTGATGCCAGACTTGGGTCCCAGGCAACAGCCAGCGCTAACCTCCAGACGTGAGAAAATGAACCTTCAGGTGTTTCAAGCCCCAGCCACAATACACTGCAATTGTATGAGAGATTCCGAGCAAGAACTGCCTAACCCAGGCAAATCCCAGAAATGTGAGGGATAACAATACTCATATATTATTGTTTTGTAAGTAATGAGGTGTGTTAGATGATATGTTATGCAGCAGGGATCACTGGAACGGATGGTAACCATTCTTCCACCAAAATTAGTTTCATGACCAAATATCTTCTGGAAATTCTAGATAGTATCTTGGCATATAAGCAGGTATAGTAACAATGAAGTTCCTGATAAGTCTTTCAGTAAAGAAAGCCTATCTATCATAACAGGTATACACCTCTGCCCCACCTTTTTTGGTAGAAACGGCTCTAAAGATTTTCACAGAGAATATTGAAAAAAAAAAAAAAACTAGAAAAGCTCTCTGCTTCCACTTGGTATTGCAGATTGTTACTAAAATATCTCATTAGGGGCTAAATTCATGCTTTTATGAGCATTGCTATCTTTCTAATTTTGCCAAAATAGATACTGTGCAACTGAATAAAAGCTTTTGCTCAAATTCATCAAATGTCTTTTATGGACCAGTAAAGATCTTTATTTCAAGAATGAGCTAGGGGCACCTGGGTAGCTCAGTTGGTTAAGCATCCAACTCTTGATTTTGGCTCAGGACATGATCTCAGGTTCATCGGGCTCCGCGCTCAGCACAGAGACTGCTTGCTATTCTCTCTCTCCCTCTGGCCTTCCCCTCGCTCATGCTCTCTCTCTCTCTTAAATAAATAAATAAATAAATAAATAAATAAATAAATAAATAAATAAAATCTTTTAAAATAATGGGCTAGACAGAACCCAGGGGTGATGGCACAGATTATTAGGTGGAACAGAATAAAACTCAAGTTTGTGGGTAGCCTAAACTCAAATTATCTACCTGGATGTCTCCTGAATCTCTATCCTGATCTCAAAATGCCATCTGAAGTTTTATCAGAAGTGAAGATTAGCAGGCTGAAACAATGCTAGAGCAACAGTAAGGAGAACAGAACCATGATTAATATATACGTAGGGTCTTTGGAGAAGATGGTGAGCAATACACAATTCCCTCTGATATGAAGCTTTTTTTTTTTTAATATTTATCTATTTGAGAGAGAGAAAGAGAGAGCACAAGCAGGGGGAGGGGCAGAGGAACAAGCAGGCTCCCTGCTGAGCGAGGAACCGAATGCCAGGGCTCGGATCCCAGGACCCTGAGATCATGACCTGAGCTGAAGTCAGACGCTTAACTAACAGCCACCCAGGCGCCCCTCTGATATTAAGCTTTAACGAGAAATGATAAAGAGAAGTATAAATTAGTCATGACTCACTTTGTAATCTGGTACAGGCCGCACCCTCTTACGTAAAATACAGCAAGCCTGTCCCTCTTTCCCATACACAACTACTGGGAACAGATGGCTTCGGAGAAATTTGTTTTGTACGATGAGTTTCTGAATTGTTTAATGCGCTTTTTTACACGAGCTTTACCTCTAAGCACAAGACCTTCAAATCCTTTATTTATCACACTGTTAGGGGATGCCAACTCCTCTCATTCTACACTGACAAATCTCATGCCCTGGCCCTGGTCCATTTCTGCCTAAATTAACAAATGAAAAATGCTATAACTGGAGAAGAGGTTTGAAGGAAAAAAAAAAAAAGCTCTTGATTGAGAGGTAGGAGAACCGAGTTTATTTCCTTTTTTGGCATGAACTGATAGTGGGATTTTTTTTTTTAAAAAGTAACTTGGCCTCACTGACCTCAGCTTTCTTAGGAAAATAAATGGGTTTGGCTCAAAGGCTTCCTAAGGATTCTTCCCATCAAACTAGTTACGCAGTAGCTCAGATTCCTGATCCATTCAGCAGCACCTCTATTGGGGTTAAAAAGGGTGTGTTCTGCAAAACAGGTTTGAGTTTCACAGCTCAGTTTTTCACTTTCCTGGTTGTATTTTCTCCCTCTCCTCCACCAATTTCCAATTATCTTCTCACCACACACATTATCAGCTAACTTTGCTTCAGCTAGCATCCCCAGACTTCCTGTCTCTTTTACCTTTCGTTAGTTCTAAATTCTAATGTTCTCTCCTCATTTCTTCACCAGCTCCTTTCTCTCAGCCCTCAATCCTGTATCCAGGTTGTTAGCAATCACTAGAACTGTTGCTTGCGTCTTCAACCTGCCACTTATCTATTTCTATTCCTGTACAAGACTTTGAAATATTGTAGTTTCATGATTGATTCTAACATCTGCTGAAAATTGACCCCCACTAGTTCTCACTTTAATGAAGGTTGTTTACTAAAATAAATAAAGAAGTATTAATCAAGAAGGTCGAGAACATGAAGAAGACCATTCAGGGGCCATTTACAAAGTTTTGACAGGTAAACCAAAATGTATTTCCTTAGGTCTCTAGGCCAGTAATTTCATTATGACTTGTTTACATCATGGACAGTTTTCATCTGCAGATCAGTGCTTCTCCTAATCAGCTTTTCTGCTATAAATTTCCTCACTCCCTGACACTCAGCTTATTTCCTAGGAACAAGCAATAACAATGTAGAACCTCATAGAGCTCTTTGTATTCTGTGGTTCATGTTTCATTCTATTTATTCTACTGCTCTAGTCTCATTCACAAGGTATCACTATTCCTGATAAATACCTTTCCTACAGTAAACATGTTCTAAGGTGTGTACCCAGCAGCTAAGGTATGTCAAACAACTCTGGCAATGATTCATTAGGAAATGTGTGCTTTAGACATTTAAGATTGCTTTTGGAAGTTTCTGTGATACACGAAGATAGTTCAAAACAATGTATGTACATGAAAACTCTCATTTCCCATTTCTGCATTCTCCTTATTTTTCTCCTACAACTGTATCTTTTTTCCTAGAATTGGACCTTTTTCTTTCAAGTCCTGGCATCCTTGGTTATCTTTCCAAATAGAAACTACTTTGGTAATTTTTTTTTCTCTAGTCTTCTCTAAAAAGTTCTCTGTTCTTCCTAGGCTAACTTGTCACCTCGCCACTGCTCTGTCTTCCAGGCAGCCTAGTGTGCCTTCCAGAATGTTTCATTGTTTACAAAACCTGTATCATTTTCAACATCTCTTCACCGCATTCAACTACTCCAAGGATAGCATACATCTGTAGTTTTTTTGTAGACAATCCTCATTCTATCACTTCCTAGGAATGGAGAAAGCAGTGGTTAGTTTCCATAAGTTTCCCACTGACATTCACATGCTTTTTTCTTCTACCTGCTGCAAGGGTATCTTTTTCCTTGTAGTCAGGCAGCTCTCCCCATTTGCTTAGTCCCCAAGCTATTTCTCCGTACTTACTTAAAATTTAGCACATAGTTAACAGGTTTTCCTCTTTCAAACCCTAGTTTCTGCCATCATCCCTCATGATTACAATGTTCAAGTCATCTGATAGAAAACCTTAACTTACCTTTCAGTTTCTGGACATTCAGTTGCAGTTATTGTCTCTCTTCTTATGCCATTTCCAGAAATAGCTTCATTCTTGACCAGTTCATCACTCTAAAATTCTTCAGCTTTGAAAAATTTTAAAAAGAGTTTTGATTTCTTACTTATTTTATAAAAATAACAGTGTTCATTTTAGAAAATTCTAAGAAATCACAAATATATAAAGAAAATACAAATTCCCAGTAAGTTCATGATATTGGTAATTTGTATATTATATATGGACCTCTATATCTATCATCTATCTATCATCATCTATCTATCTATCATCTATCTATCTATCATCTATCATCTATCTATCATCTATCTAATCTATCTATATCTATCATCTATCTATCCATCTATCATCATCTATTTATTATCTATTATATGTATGATATCTGGCTAGTTAGCTATTATCTAGTGATATAGCTGTCTAATTATCTATAATTCTTCCTCTTCACACCCACAGCCACACACTAACACACCTATACTAATATATAGGTATACATACATAATTTTGTCTATGTCTATGTGAAGTGGCATAGAGCCTATTCTGGCCCAGCCTGCTAGGAATAAGCATGTGCTCTGGAAAATGACTGGGTAGATGAATTTTCAAAATTGTAATGGTATGGTCCAAGCCAATTTGAGCAAAGAGCACAAAACTTCAGACACACTAGCTCTCATAGTCTAAATGGAAGACCTCTTTAACTGTCTATAGCTCTTAAATAATTGCCAATAGTGTGACCAGCAGTGGCGCAGCAACTGTCCTGCAGGAAATCCAAGCTACACTATGTTCTGTATATCTCCAGAGGACTTGGAGTGTCTGGAGCAGAAAGAATAGGTGCTTATGCTCACGTTGCCATCTTACACGTTTGTCTCGTTACAGGCAGCTCTCTCTGCATGTTTAAGTGTGGTTCCTTCTCATGCCTTTTTCTTCCTGCTATACAGAGATTTAAAAGAAATACATTTTGGAGGGCAACATACGCCTCCTAAATTTTTTATATAGCTTTCATAAAATTATTTTAACATTCATGCTTTTTTATTTATTTTGAAGGTAACGTTCAGTTGCCTTAATTCTGCACATATTTTCATTGACTCCAAGTTGGTTATTTTATCTATATTCAGCTTGGGTGGAAAGATATCCTTCTAGTTCTGGTGTTTCCTAATAGGCATGTTGATGGAACTGCACTGCAGATTAATGGATCCCAACATCCAACATGCTTCTCAAGTCCCTCACCTATAGCAGGTTACTTTGCTCTTTTTTTCTTGGAGAAAATACTTTTCATAGGTGTGTACTTCTTTACTAGCTGTCAATATTTTTTACACTTTTTTAAAAAGATTTTATTTATTTATTTATTTATTTATTTATTTAGAGAGAGGGAGGAGGAGCAGAGAGAGAGGGAGAGAGAGAATCTCAAGCAGACACTGTGCTGAGTGTGGAGCCCGATATGGGCCTTGATCTCATGACCCTGAGATCACAACTTGAACTGAAATCAAGAGTCAGACGCTTAACCGACTGAGCCACCCAGGCGCCCTTTTTAGATGTTTCTATACATGTAACCACTTATAATCAGTAACTCCAGTGTAATCCATTTATAAATCCTCACATAAGTGGTCAACTACTATTTGGGAAAGGAACCAAGAATACTCAATGGGGAAAGCTTAGCTTCTTCAATTAAGACTGTTGGGAAAACTGGATAATTACATGCAGAAGAATGAAGATGGACCCTTATCTTACACCAAACACAAAAAACTAACTCAAAAAGTATTAAAGACACGTATGAGACCTGAAACCATAAAACTCCTAGAAGAAAACATAGGGAGAAACTCATTAACATTGGTCTTGGTGATGACATTTTGGATGTGACACTAAAAGCACCATCAACAAAAGCAAAAATAAATAAGTTGGACTACAGCAAACTAAAAAAACTTCTGCATAGCAAAATAAGCAATCAACAACATTGTTGGTTTGTAAGCTCCTTGGTAGCTTCCTGGGTCTAATCAGAAACTGGCCCCTGAACATGGAGGGCAGGGAGAGACCAAAGAAAGAGGCAGGCCAGTCCATGTTCGTAGGTGGTGGCCATTTTAAGAAGCAAAGGGAACTTGCATACAAGGCTTGTCTGGGGCAACAGCAAGACAAATGGATCCTTGCACCTGCCCCCTACAAATCTTAAAAGTCATCTTTTCAATGTTGCCCCCCAACATTCCACCCCTTGCAGCCAGCTCTTACAATCTCACATACTTCCCTCTTCTGCCATGGGTCCTGAGTGGTCAGCACGGGTTTCACTAGCACGGAAGTGGCTCTTTTGATGGCTACCTGGCTGCACTGAAGGCAGCGCTACAGCCACAGATCAGGCACATGCAAAAGAAAACAGATTAGACCACGATTCCCAAAATCAGTGACAACTTTTTCTATTCAGAGCTCCATGATCTGAACCCTAATATGCATATTGATCAAGTCCCCTAAACTGAGGGTCAGATCATTCAGGGTGTTTACGTGTGTTCTCATGTGACTTAATAAAAAGGATTCATTCACATATTCATCAGGTATGAACACACTTCAGGTGACTCCTTGAGAGGGAATAATAATGCCTTTGGCTCTTAATTTTGGAAGACAGCTTTTCTCATGAGATACATTTTGGAGCTCTTTAAGGACAGGTTTTGTTGCTATTAGCTAAGGCTTGCTCAGTGAATTTAGTAAAGGCTTCTATGTGTGCTATCCCGTCCTCCAGGCCAATCGAGGAGACAAAGATGGCTGCCAAATGACTGTAGGTGGAAAACAGTGTCCACCTGGCCTTGAAAAGAGGGAGGTTGGTGGTTTTAGGAGCCTGACCTGGTTTTACATACTGTACACGTTAGCTGGGGGAGGCACCATTATCAGGCATAGATAAGCTGGGAATGGGATATGCCAGACCAAGACCCCCATCTTTGCCCCCTCTTTCAATAGAGTGTGCTCCATTTCAGGTATAACACATTTTAACAGGTCCAGCTTGAAGTAGGACAATGGGATACTAGTGGAGATTGAGTAGTTCCCCTTCACCCCGAGGTGTGAAGTAACTCACCCATCTTAGCAAGACGTCCCATTGTAAATTCCAATGTGCTTTCAGTGGCATAATATGTCGATCCATAGTGAGAATAAGGGGAATGGCTGTTTCCCACAACTGCCACACTTTCACAGTATTGGGTGCCTTGGCAGGGGTCCCCTGTCTGGCATATGAGGGAACAGGACCTACAAGTTGATCATTCAAGTGTATTAAAGCTTGGGACAATACTTCAGTCTACCTGGCCAAGGTGGTTTTATGTGTTAATAATTTAATCTGCTGCTTTAATTTTCCATTTTTCTTTTCTACCAACCCTTTTGCTTGTGGGTTAATAGGGGAGATGAAACCACCATTCAATGTCATGTTCTTTTGCTCAGTCTTGCATGCCATGGCTTTTGAAATGTGTTCCCTAAAGACTGTCTTGTCAATGAGGGTATCCATAGATTTTATTTCATTTTTTTAAGCACCTAATGGTGGCAGTCTGGTTTGCACACTAATAGGGAAAGTTTAAGTTAGGCCAGATGTAGTGTCCACACAAACCTAAGCATATTTAGAACCCTTATTCAGAGGGAGGGTGCCAATATAATCAATTTGCCAATCCCTCACTGGTTGGGAACTCAGGATTCTTTTGGTAGTAGCTTTGGGCACTGTTTAAAACACACAAGACATGGGGCGCCTGGGTGGCTCAGTCGTTAAGCTGCTGCCTTCGGCTCGGGTCGTGATCCCAGAGTCCTGGGATCGAGTCCCACATCAGGCTCCCTGCTCAGCGGGAAGCCTGCTTCTCCCACTCCCCCTGCTGTGTTCCTGCTCTCGCTGTCTCTGTCTCTGTCAAATAAATAAATAAAATCTTTAAAAATAAATAAATAAATAAATAAAACACACAAGACATGCTGTTATGGCATTTACCAAGCCCCTATTCTTTAGGGTCAACTGGCATCCTTGGCAATATGCCATCTTATTTAGGCATCATAGTAGCCACTTCTTTTATGTACCTAATCTACTGTACCTACTGATGGGTCAATACCCAAGTCTCATACCTAAGCTAAGGCATCTGCTTCCTGATTACCAGAGGCTGTCAGTGTCTTATGAGCTGGGACATGAGAAACATTGAGGTCTGGCTGCCTTAGGCTCTTGCAGATGGACCCCAATGTCTTTCCACATATCTTACCCCACAAGGGCTTATTTGTGATCATCCACTCCCATTTTCTATTGTCCAAGCCATAGATAGGGTTAATCCCTTTAAAATAGCCCAACTGTCAGTGCAAAGGATTAAGGGCTCATGAGTGATCAATCTCCAGCCAGACAGTTCTGAGCTCAGCCCACTGACTGCTGTGTGAAAGGCTTTAGCTGGAGAAGTTCCATATATACTGCCAGCGTATATATTGGGTTTCTGCCCACTTTTAGAGCTTGGACCCCAATTCTAGGGGCATTCTTCCCTTATTGTGTCTACCACAGTGTCTGGCCCATACCTTCTAAATTCATAGACACAACTCACTCAAATAGTGGCCCATGCTTAGGAGATGCCCAGAACTTTAATCTGCTTTACTAGTATTTTTGCCTTCTCAAAGGCAGTTTGTTGCTCTGATCCCCAGTCCCACACATGACCTTTCTTTATCAGGCAGTACAAAGGATGGGGGCACTGTGCCAGGTAGGGATTAAAAGTCTTCCCAAACCCCCAAATCCCTACAGAGGTCTGCACCTCTTTCACATTCTTACAGGTTAGATGAGCTTGCACCTGATCAATCACAACTTTTGGGACAACACCCATCTTACCTGTCCAGATGACTCCCAAATCTTTACAGTGGTGCCTGGGCCTTGAATTTTTCATGGGTTTATTGCCCAGCTTCTCCCTCACAGATGTTCCACCAAAGCCTTCAGTTTGTCCTGCAACAGAGGCAAGTCTTCACTTGTTAACTTTATACTATCAATGTAATGGGCCCATTTTACTGATGTGGGAAAGAAGAACAAGGATGGGTCCCTAGCTGCCAACCCATGACATATTGTGGGGCTCTGCAAGTAGCCTTGAGGAAGCACTTGAAAGATTTATCACACATGAAGGCAAATTGATTAGTTATCATCTACCTGTACTTGTCAAAGTCGTTTCCATGAATATCTTTGAAGATTAAGCACTTTTGGAGAAACACATTTTTTTTGCTAAAGGATCAAAGTGAAACTATAATTGTCTGCAAGTGACCAAAGACTTAAAAATGGCCATGATTGAAGATGTGGTGAGAGTTTGTTATAATGCAATTGACAAAGGAACTTGATTATTTCTGCGACATACATACATATATTTTAAAATTATGACTGACATTATAGCAGGACAAATGAAATGGAACAGGTCCCGCTCAAGGGTCAATTTGTGGTTATGTCTTCTCAATGACCTCTCCCAGCACTCACTAAAAAACAAAAGGATTAAAAACACAGCTTCTAACCATGCAAGTCTCTTTTGGACCACTTATATGCAATTGGTATTTAGTTAGCTGTTGTAGCAGAGTGCATTACAATGAATTGACAAGGGCACTTCTTTTTTTTTTTTATTTTTTTAAAAGATTTTATTTATTTATTTGACAGAGAGAGACAGCGAGAGAGGGAACACAAGCAGGGGGAGTGGGAGAGGGAGAAGCAGGCTTCCCGCAGAGCTGGGAGCCCAATGCGGGGCTCGATCCCAGGACCCTGGGATCATGACCCAAGCGGAAGGCAGACGCTTAACGACTGAGCCACCCAGGTGCCCTGACAAGTGCACTTCTATAGCAGTCTGTATTTTAAGAGGTCTCTCTCCCGCCTTCTTTTTCTTCAATCTCTGTGGGCAGTGTTTTTGTTATATTCTGGGGTGTTTACATTTCAAAGACAAGGAAAGATTTACAACTTTAAAAGACAGAGAAAGAATGCAAGTTTTCTCCGATGAGTTTTAGGGTAATTACTATTTTAAAGTTTTCCTTTGTATGAGGGGTCAGAAGTCCTGGGGCATTTCAGCTATTTCCTCATCAATTACAATACCCTCCTCTTCATTTTCATCACTTACTCAGAGGTTCCACCTCTTAGCATCTTAATCCAGTGTGTCACAAGTGCCTGGAACTTAAATCCAGGCATTTGACTCCTCCTAGTTTTACAAAACAGCACATTAAAGGCTCTAATTCATTATCCTGCTCTCCCACCTTATCTGTCAGCCTCCAAACTGGCTGACTAGTGGACATCCACACATCCTTCTCTAACTTTAGCTCGTCTTCTAACTTCCTGACCTGAGCTTCAGCCTCCAGTTGGGCATTGGTGGCCAGCTGAACTGCCCAAAGACGAGGCCAACCCACTGCACATACCATGTGCTTCCCTCTCCTGCTGCAGTGTGCTATGTATGTGTAGTTCCTCCAACAAATGCATGAGACTGGCTCATGTTTGGGGAAGTGCCCCTGTACTTACATGGTGATCCACAAGCATCTAATGTGCCAGTCACCCCTCCCCACATAGAGGTCAATGGCCACCTTAGGATTTCCCCTGAGGATGCCTTATTCCCATTTCTTTGGTCTCCTGGCAAGCTCAGCAGCTGTTGGTTTGTAATCTCTTTGGGAGCTTCTGGTAGAATCTGAAACTGGGTCCCTAATAGAGAGGGCAGGGAGAGAGAAAGAGGCAGCCACTCTGCTTTGGTTGGTGGCAGTTTTAAGAAGCAATGTCCACAATAGCCAAACTATGGAAAGAGCCAAGATGTCCATCAACAGATGAATGGATAAAGAAGATGTGGTATATATATATATACAATGGAATATCATGCAGCCATCAAAAAAATGAAATCTTGCCATTTGCAACTACGTGGATGGGACTAGAGGGTATTATGCTAAGCGAAATAAGTCAATCAGAGAAAGACACGTATCATATGATCTCACTGATATGAGGAATTCTTAATCTCAGCAAACAAACTGAGGGTTGCTGGAGTGGGATGGGGGTGGGAGGGATGGGGTGGCTGGGTGATAGACATTGGGGAGGGTATGTGCTATGGTAAGCGCTGTGAATTGTGTAAGACTGAGGAATCACAGACCTATACCTCTGAAACAAAGAATACATTATATGTTAAAAAAAAGAGAGAGAAGATAGTAGGAAGGGAAAAATGAAGGGGGAGCAATCGGGGGGAGACGAACCATGAGAGACTATGGACTCTGAAAAACAAACTGAGTGTTCTAGAGGGGAGGGGGGTGGAAGGATGGGTTAGCCTGGTGATGGGTATTAAAGAGGGCACGTACTAAATGGAGCACTGGGTGTTATACGCAATGAATCATGGAACACTACATCAAAAACTAATGATGTAATGTATGGTGATTAACATAACATAATAAAAAAAAAAAGAAATACAATTGGCAATAGAAAAAAAAAGAAGCATAGGAGGTCTGTCTTGGGTGACAGCAAGAGAAAAGAATGCACCTGCCCACCAAACCTTAAAAATTTATGAAGAGACCTTAACTGGGTTCAGTCATGCGTACCATGCAAGTGTTCTCCACACATATCACTATCTCAAGGCTATGTCCTTGGAGCCGTCTATGGGATCAGGAAAGGCAAGTGTAACCCATATTCCAAGGATAAGGGAGGGGGTGAGGAGCCTCCAAGTGCCTGGGTTCAGCTCACAGGTCAATCAGTGGTCACAATGATGAGGGAAAAAAAGGCAAGAGAAATGTAGCTTAAATTAATCTTCTTACAGCTTGCAGCCCACTGATAGATACCCGAAACATGCAGAACGTGACTTTCCTCAAGGAACTCATGGCTGCCTTAGTGCCTTAATGTTATGTTTTATTAAAGATTAAAAGTAACCTTATCTTTACAGCAGCTAGCCCCTCAAAGTCCTAAAAGACTTGCTTCCAAATTCCTTAGAGACTTGCTATCCCTAACCCCCACTAATTAAAAAGTATATAATCAGTCACTCATTACAATCCAGTAATCTCTGCCCACAGGTCCTGTCCCCGTGCTATAATAAAAATCAACTTTTTGCACCGAAACATCTCAAGAATTCTTCCTTAGCCATTCTCTCATAAGCCCAAAACTTACAAAATTCATCAGCATCATTTTGATGACCCCCTCAACAAAAATAAAAAGGCAACCTACAGGAGGCACCTGGGTGGCTCAGTTGAATAAGCATTGGACTCTTGATTTCGGCTCAGGTCATGATCTCAGGGTTGTGAGATTAAGCCCCATTCAGGTTCCACACTAGGTGTGGAGTTTGCTTAAGATTTTCTTCCTCTGCCCCTCCATTCTCTGTCTCTCTCTCTACCTCTCTTAAAAAAAAAAAAAAAAGGCAACCTACAGAATGGGAGAAAATAATTACAAATCACATAAGTGGTTAATAGCCAAAACATAAAAGGAACTCATACAACTCAGTAGCAAAACCCACACAATATAATTTAAATGGGCAAAGGACCTGAATAGACATTTTCCAAAGAATACAAATGGCCAACAAGTACATGAAAAGGTGCTCAGCATCACTAATTATCAGGGAAATGCAAATCAAAAGGACAAGATATCACCTCATATTTGTTAGAATGACTATCATCAAAAAGATAAGAGATAATAAGTACTAGTGAATATGTGGAGAAAAGGGAGCCTTCATACAACAGTGGTGGGAATGTAAATTGGTGCCTCCACTAAGGAAAACAGTATGGAGGTTCCTCAGAAAATTAAAAATAGAACTCTCCAGCAATCCCAGCAATCCTGCTTCTAGGTATTTATCCAAAGGAATAGAAATTAGAATCTTGAGACATCTGCACTCCCATGTTCATTGAAACCTTATTCACAATAGCCAATGTATGGAAACAACCTGAATGTCCACTGATGGATGAATGGAAAAGAAAATTTTGTATATTCATATGATTCAGCCTTAAAAAAGAAGGGAATCCTGCTATTTATGACAACATGGATGGACCTGGAGAAGTTAGACACAGAAAGACAAATACAGTATAATCTCATTTACATGTAGAATCTAAAATAGTCAAACTTATAGAAGCAGAGAGTAGAATGTTGGTACTGGGATGGGGTGGGGAGGGGAAAGAGGGAGTTGATGGTCAAAGGGTACAAAGTTCAATTATGCAAGGTAAATCAATTCTAGAAATCTACTATACAGAACAGTGCCCACAGCTAACAGTACTGTATTGTATACTTAAAATTTACTAAGAGGATAGATCTTAATGTTAAGTGTTCTTACCACATGAAATAATAATAATAATAACAATAATGATGATAATAATAAAAAAAGGGGGCTTTCTTGGGTGGCGGTGAGAGTGAAGAGTGATCCCTGAAGGCCTGGAGCACACTGCAAGAGTACAAAGTGGTGGGGTGCTGCCTACTTACCCCCAAATGCTGCACTCCGCCCCTCTATTGCATGCCAATCTTTGCATCTCATATTATTGTCAACAAGTCCTGCTTCCGGAACTTTGTGTCTCAGCTGAAGAAGATGAAGTCTTCAGGGGACATTGTCTACTGTGGCCAGGTATTCAAGAAGTCCCCCTTGTGGGTGAAGAACTTCCCCTGGCTGCGCTATGACTCCCCCAGGGGCACCCACACATGGACCCGCAGCACCTGGACCTGACCACTGCAGGCACTGTCAGCCGGTGCTACCGAAACTTGGGCGTCCTGCGCCACACCCAGGCACACTGCATCCAGATCATGAAGGTGGAGGAGATTGCAGCCAGCAAGTGCCGCAGACCAGCAGTCAAAAGATTCCACGACTCCAAGATCAAGTTCCCATTGCCCCACTGAATCCTGCATTGTCAGCACGAGCCACGCTTCACCACCATGAGTCCCAACATCTTCTTTTAGATGTACAGCCTCCCTGTCCAAATAAACTCCTTGGGAAAAAAACAAAACAAAACAAAACAAAAAAACAGTAATAATAATAAAGGGGATGGGAGGAAATTTTAGGAGGAGTTAGATATGTCTATGGCCTTGATAGTGGTGATGACTTCACAGGTGTATACTTATATCCAAATTCATCAACTTGTATACATTAAATATATACAGCTTTTCACATGTCGATCATACCTCAATAAAGTGGTTTTTTAAAAAGTCTGCTGATTTAAATGTAAACCTCATAAAAAACACCTTCATAGAAACATCCAGAATTATATTTGACCAAATATGTGGGCATTATGGCAGCCAAGTTGACACAAAAAATTAACCACCAACATATATGTTATATTCTAAATTTTACTTTCTTCAAATACTTTTCTCTCAGTTCCTTGACATTTAGTTACACTTACCTTCTCTCTTCTTAAGCCACTCTCAGATATGGCTTCGTTCTTGACCTGTTAAGCAGATCTCCATCTACTTAATCCAAAATTAATTGAATATATGAATAATTAGATGGTTTTCATTCATATATGTAGTGTATAAATGATCACACATTAATAAGAGCATGGGGTAACAACTTTGCTTGGTTGAGAGAGAAATCAGAAAGGATTGCCAAGCTTGTCCTATATTTTAATCCTATCAACCTTACTGAGCACGTCTTATGACCCCAGAAGCATGTGACACAGGAACAGAATTTGTAAAATGACTTAGCTATACATAGATAAATTGGCTGAATGTTACTCTTGTCAAACAATGTTCTTCCATCTAGTTTCTCTGAATGTAAGAACACCACCATTAGCCTCAGGGTTTTTGTTTGTCCTGGCTTACATGATCCCACCTGGTGAAAAGATGAACATTTGGGTCTAAGAACCTACCCAAAAACATTGACTCAAGAATTGCAATCAGCATCTTGATTTCAATTCTAGGTGTTTATAGTTTATTTTTATTAACCTGTCATATCTTCAGGCATGTGGGTATCCCTTATTTTGTAAAATGGGTTTAGGATTTCTAATTCAGAGAAACCGATCCTCTTTGTCCTACAAAGGATCACTTGAGGGCCTTCTTTGGTATGCAAATGCAGGGCACATATTTTCTAGGATTAGTGGATTCTTATATAACAAGGTCTTTTTTTTCTCTCTCTCTTTTTTTGATGGTCAGAAAGTCGCAATGCCTATTTGGAATGCAGTAGATCTCTGTGGAGAAAGTGACAATTTAAATAAATTTATTTAAATAAGTTTAAATAAAGAGCCCTGGGTTTCCTAGGAAGAAAGAGTCAAATCCCAATCTACATGCCATGTGATGATTAATTGTATGTGTCAACTTGGCTAAGCCATAGAACCCAGATAGTTGGTCAAACAATATTCTATTTCTGTGAAGGCATTTTTTTAGATGAGATTTGCACTTAAATCAATAGACTTTAGTAAAGCAGATTACCCACCATAATATGTGTGGGCCTCATCCAATTTGTTAAAGGCCTTCATAGAAAAAAAAGAGTGACAGAGGGCTGAGAGAGAGGGCATTTTGCCAGTAGACTGCTTTCAGACTTTCAGACTTGAGCTAACATCAGCTCCTCTGGCTCTCCAGCCAGCCAGTGTACCCTCAGACTGTGGACTAGCCAGCCTCTACAATTGTGCGACGCAACTCAGGGAACCTTTCAGACCTCTGAATTAAATAACACGTGGAAAGGGAATTTAAGCCGCAACTAATGAATCATTGAACACTACATCAAAAACTAATGATGTACTATAGGCTGGCTAATTGAACATAATAATAAAAAATAAAAAAAAATTAAGTAAAAAGGAAGTTAAGCTGGAGAACTGGGCTTTAGACAAAGATATAAGTTCGATTGAGAAGAACAGGTTTGAAGCAATATAAGCCACTCTGAAATAAATGAGCCAGTATGAACAGCAGCTAAGTCAACATGAATTAAGAACCCTAGTGCCGGGCGCCTGGGTGGCTCAGATGGTTAAGCATCTGCCTTCGGCTCAGGTCATGATCCTAGGATCCTGGGATGGAGTCCCGCATTGGGCTCCCTGCTAGGCGGGGAGCCTGCTTCTCCCTCTGCCTCTGCCTCTCTCTCTCTCTGACTCTCATGAATAAATAAATAAAACATTAAAAAAAAAAAAAAGAACCTTAGTGCCCTATCTGGGAGCACCTTCATAGCCTAGGGAGGGTCCAGGGCCTGTAAAAGTACTTCTACAGTATGGACCAGTTTCAGTTCAGTAACAATAAAATTGCAATAACAGACCAGTCAGAATCTGATCCTTATTCTATGCCTAATATCTTGGAAAGGCGTGCCATTCTTTCAACTATGTAAAACTGTAAGAGTTATTGCATGATTTTTGAGAATGGGTATAAAAGAGAAATATGATGGATTTCTGGCTAATAGTGTGTAATGAGGCTCAAATGGGCTACTGAAAACTTTTCTAAAGTTAAAGATATATATCAAATTCTATGTTAATAAATGAAAGAATTCTTACTACAAAACCTTTTTAAAAATCCTTGATTTAAATGTACTCATTTGACAAATATTCACAAATATTTACTGGGCTCTTACTCTGAAACATACACAGTTATAAGTGCTAGGGCATGCCCTTGTGGAACTTAAGGTTCAAGTGGGCAAAAGACAGACTGTAAAAATGAATAAATAAGTAAACAAATGCATACTGTAGAGTGCTAGTGTTTGATAATTTCAATGGAAAAAAATAGAACAGTGAGGGGATAGTTTGTGCTAAAGAAGAGAAAAATGGAAATTACGGTCAGGTTACCTTTCACTGAGAAGGAGATCTTAGACCAAATACTTGAACTAATTGATCATTCAGGTAGATATCTGAGGGAAGCATATTTCAGGAAGAAATGACAGTCAAAGCAAATGCTGAGGCAGGCATATATCTGACATATTCAAGGAATATGAAATAATTCAGTGTGGCTAGATTAGAGCAAGCAAGAAGATGAGGTCAGAGATCAGAAGGGAAAGAAGAGTGAATGCAGAACATTGGACTCCAGGTCCTGTTCAGCCCGAAAGTCATTGCAGTGGATGGAATTGAGTTTAAGAGAGATGGTGAAGATTTTTTAATCACTCTGGATTTTCATGTGTAGGCAGACCATGAGTAAACATAAGAAACCTCTCTCTATTCCTGATTATAAATAAGAGGAATGAATAAGATTTCCCTGAGGGAGTTTAACTGTGAAATAAAAACATAATGAATCAAAGCAGATATAAACAGAATACTTCTCAAGGCCAAGGACATGTAACTGTGACTGGAGGTATCTCTGTGCTGGGGTGCTTAATGCCTACTATGTACTCCACTGGTGAGGGAGTGATGCCTGCCCTAGTTATGGGGATGGCTGAACACACAACCCCCTACACTGGACAGATGAGATCAACAAGAGTTCATGTCTCATATACTCACAGCCCAGGGTTGGAGGATGCCCAAGCCATGCATGCTACACCCAAACACCCAAGGGTTGCACTTAGGAACAGAGTGAACCAGGCTTGGTAGTATCAAGGAGATGAGGTGACCCCCCGGTTCCCATGGAAGCATTTCATTGGCTTGAGTAATTCTATAAGTTGGCAAGGAACTGAAGCCTGCTATTCAGGAGATAAGCAGGAACTGGGCCTGGTCCTGTAATTAAGATTGGTGTTTAACTAGGGGCCCTGACCTATGGAAATAGGGTAGAAAGGGAAACTCATGTTTAGGCCAATCCAGGCCCTCTTGTTTTTCCCCAGATGTTAAGGAACGCATAATATTGGATCTTAATTTTAGTTCTTATACCAGATAGAGGGCTGGGGAGAGTGTGGGTCAGCAACGGAACACAGAATTGAAGGATCAGATATAAACATGGACAGTATCTATCTTCGCTCTATCTGGATGATGAAGTGCTCTCCTAGTCCTTTGTACTTAGTAAGCCCTTGTCTGATTGTTAAGTACATTAGATTATGCAAATGGTGAATCAGTTGATTGGACCCAATAAATCTCTGCTGATTACCTATTGCCTTTTGATTTAGATTTTGCATGATGAGAGGAAAGCCCACTTCATATTGTAGGCATACCTTGGAAATATTATGGGTTCAGTTCCAGAATACTGCAATGCAGTGAATATTGCAATAAAGTGAGTCAAATAAATTTGTTGGTTTTTCAGTGAATATAAAAATGATGTTTACACTGTACTGTAGTCTATTAAGTGTGCAATAGCAGTATGTCTAAAAAAAAAAACGTACAGACCTTCATTAAAAAATACTTTATTGCTAAAAAATGCTAACCATCATTTGAGTTTTCTGCCAGTCATAATCACTGATCACAGATCACCATAACAAATAAAATAATAATGAGAAAGTTTGAAATACTGCAAGAATTATCAAAATGTAACATAGAGACAGGAAGTGAGCAACTGCTGTTGGAAAAATGGCACCAATAGGTTTGCTGGATGCAAGGTTGGCACAAACTTTCAATTTGTGAAGTGCAATAAATGTAAATAAACATATCTGCAAAAGGAGATATGCCTGTACAAAGAACCTAATGGGATGTAGCAGGCCTTAAACACATAGCTAATAATTCAATGCCAGTGGTTATTGGCTGATTATAATAGTAAGACCTAAATAAGAAACTAGACTCTTAGGTAAATACAGTACCTGAAAGCTGATAACAAAATCTCTTGGCTTTCTTATGTAAAAATGTATTTACTAAGCTTAAAAGCAAATAGCTTTCTTTCATTTGTGTCACACTATTTACTTACCACAGGTAAGAATCTGATAAGTTAGAATAGGGAACCCTAAGGCTTTAAAGTGGTTTTAGTTTTAAAAGACTACTAGCTATTTCTCTCCCTTTTACTCTAAAACTCAGCTGTTCATGGCTTGTGGTTCAGAGACTCTGCCTGTTTTTTTAAGAGTGATCTTCCTCCAACCATTAATTCAGCATGCAAACCCATATTTAGTAGCCACTATTTCAAAGCACTATATTGGGGTCTTGGGGATACAATGACGGCTGAAATATATCCTAAAGGAGAGCTCAGTTTAAGGGAAGGAAGGCCCGTCAATAATTTTGGAACATATTTTGATTTTTTAGTATTTATTATATAATTTTTAAATTATAAAAAAATAACAACCACTACTTAAAAATCAAGAAATACAGAAAGAGGTAAAAACCCTCAACTTCCCAGCACATACAGAAAAGCTTCTCCAAATATTTTGATTTTTTTTCTGCTTTGTTTTTCACTCTGAATAGGTTTGTGAAGGTTTTATTTAGTTTTGATCATTTTGTATACAACTTTATTGCTTTACTTTTGTTCTAATATTATAATGTAGAGATTTCTGATAATATTAAAATTCATTACATAGATCATTTTAAATAATGGTTTAATATTTCACTCAGTAGGTATGTAGCAGATTGCAGAGCCATCTCCTTATTTGGGGGATATTTAGCTTTAGCTTTTTTCCTTTATAAATAATATAATTAACATCTTGATGTATAAAATCCATTTTATATTTTAGACAATTTTCGTAGATTGATTCTCAGTGGTGGAATTCTTTGTTTAGTATATGTGCTGCCAAAGCGAGCACGGGGAATTCTTTGTTTAAAATATAAGAAAATAGTTAAAAATGTTGAATCTGAGGACTAGTCTGTCTTCTTTTGGAGATTACTTTCAAACTCCAAGTTTGTATTTTTGGTTGCTCTGTTACCCTAAGTAGAGGTAAGAGATGTGATTAGATAAAATGTCAACACGTGTACAATGTGTGTATAGAGCAGAGAAGGAATTTATCCAGCCATGTGAAAACCTGAGCTCCTCATGCCCCTCCACACACATTTTAATGGCATGACTGGAAGCACCGAATCAGTGCCACCTCTGTGCTGTTCATTTCTGGGTGCAGGGTAAACAGTGGAGGCAATGCCTCAGAATTCAGTCACCTTATAGTCTGTGTTTGGTTTGAAGGAGTGGTATGTCTGTGTCTGTTCCAGAAGCAATTGTAACAGCACAGCGGTTTAAAAATGTTTTAATTAAATAAAAACTTATATTAAAGACCCTATCCCCAATGGTACCAAGATTTGTCACACATGCTTAGAAAAGATCAACTGTCTTTGATATTTCAATGCTACTTCTTTCTCAAGGTGGTGGTAGAGATGGGTCCATGCTCATGTAAAGATCCTGGCACATTCTAATCACCCAGTAAGGCTTTGTTCCCGTCTCTCTTCCTTTTAAGAAGACCTTGCATCCTTGGCCTAACTGGGTCCAAGTGGGTGGTGACTGAATTATCTTTTTCTTTCATTTCCGGTACTAACACCATTTGCTCTTCTTTCTACATGACAGTCTTTGGAATAATTAAATTGAAAGCAGAAAGGATAGTGAGAAGTATGGGATGAAAAGAGATTTTTGTGAAGTGAGGATATATAATCTTCCACATGTGCAATTCCTTTTCTGCCCTTAGTGAATAGAATAAATGGGATTGGAGTCACTATGGTCCTGGGGGTGAAACAGTTACAATGAGGTCTTCCTGGTGCTTCAGTAATAACCCACCTTGGATAGAATGATCTCTCATTCATAGAATTTGGTGGTTCTAAGTAATTATTTCTGAAGATATTTTGAAGCCCTTGAATGAAATATATTTACAGAGAACAGAGCAAAATAATTATGTTTATTTATTTAATCAGATCCAATCTATGAGTCTCTGGAAACTACCCATAATTGGGTCCTTTTTTCTCATTCTCATACTCCCAAGTTTTAGGTCCGTCCACTCCTAAGAGGGAGAGGTCATCTACCATAAATATAAGGTGTTTTAAACCTTGAACACCTCCCCTCTCCATTTATATGTATCTGTTTTATCCAGCACTTTCTTTCTTGAGATGTGCACCAGAAAGAAAGTAGGAGAAGGTATCATACCTTGATATAGATACTCGGCTCTAAGAAACACCTCACAAAGAACCAGTAAAAAGGCAGTGCTCAGGACCAGATCTTCCTTGAGACAGTAATCCTCATTACGTCTTCTGCTTGGTGCTGGAAGATTCTTTTACTATCAGTCTCTCCCCAGTAAGCACCCCTGAAGGATTTTTCTCTTTCTAACAAGTGAGCTGTTTCCCCTGAGGGATGGAGCTAGGATCTGGGCAAACCCTGTTGGTGAATGTCACCACCAAACAATCATCAAAAGCTACACACTGCTGGCATCCCTGAGACAACCCTAATACCTCTGGGCCTCAGTTTCTTCAGATGGAACTTGAAGTTGATGATATCTACATTGAAAGGTTTTTATAAGAATTAGGGACACTAAGTACAATGCACTTCAAATGGTATCAGACATATATTAAAGGAAAAGGGCTTTCCTGATATCCCATAAATTACAATATATAGGAACTACACAATTTGGAACACTGGTACAAAACAGTAATGCTCTTACTGCATCCAAATCAGATTTCATAGCCCATTATTTTTAATCATATGGTTAAAAACGGATCACCTTGTTGGGGTGCCTGGGTGGCTCAGTCAGTTAAGTGTCCAACTCTTGGTTTCAGCTCAGGTCATGATTGCAGGGTCATGAGATTTAGCCTTGAGTGGGCTCCGCACTCAGCTGGGAGTCTGCTCTCCTTCTGCTCTTCCCCCCAATCATGCATGCAATAAATAAATAAATAAATAAATAAATAAATAAACCTTTAAAAAATGGATCACCTTGCTAGAACCCTCTTCTTTAGCTGATATTTAACTAAAAGAAGTTTGTGTAGAATAGAAAACAAAATAGACATTTTACACATGTGTTGGAAAGGAGGGACAGGAAAGCATCCTTCAAACTGAGAAGGCACTTTGAGACCAAAAAAAAAAAAAAAAATGAAGCAGGAGACTTCATACAGTTTACGGAGAATTTTATTCATGTAACTTACTGACAGGGGGATCAGGTGGATTTCACGCCATTCTTCCACGATGACCGTACATCCGAATACTGGGAGGTGACTTGCATCATTATGCCACAGCAGCAATATAAACATCAACACGAGATTATTATGCATATAAGACAAAAGAAAATACTTAGAACTAGAGTTCCCTCAGTGACCTGGTTAAGAGATGAGTAAAGTAGTGAAGGCATCAGCAAAAGAAATCTTTTCTACATGATTAATAAGCTTCTGCATATGAGGCATTAAGTTCAGCATTCTGCAGATGCAGCAGTGGAGCGATTGTGAATTTCAGCATAGACGGCGGCCCATGACAGCACTAGGTTGAGCCCTCATCCTTTGTAGAACCATTATTTTGGAACTCTCATGTACAGGTATAGAAACATCTGTCCATTGCTGTAAGTGGGGTGTTAAAGTCCCTTACTATTGTTGTATTATTATCAATGAGTATCCTTATGTTTGTTATTAATTGATTTATATATTTGGGTACTCCAAAGTTGGGGGAATACATATTTATAATTGTTAGATCTTCTTGTTGGAGAGACCCCTTAATTATGATATAATGCCCTTCTTCATCTCTTGTTATGGTCTGTGGTTTAAAATCTAGTTTGTCTGATATAAGTATGGCTACTCCAGCTTTCTTTTAACACCCATTAACATGATAAATGGTTCTGTATCCCCTTACTTTCAATCTGCAGGTGACTTTAGGTCTAAAATGAGTATTTTGTAGGCAGCATATACATGGGTCTTTCTTTTTTTTTTTTTTTATCCATTGTAATACTCTGTGTCTTTGGCTGGAGTATTTAGTCCATTTACATTCAGAGTGATTATTGATAGATATGAATTTAGTGCCATTGTAGTACCTGTAAAGTTGGTGTTTCTGGAGATTTTCACCATTTTTTTCTAATCTTTGTTGCTTTTGGTCTTTCCTTCCCACTCAAAGAGTCCTGTAATATTTCTGGTTTAGTGGTCATGACTCCTTTAGTTTTTGTTTGTCTGGGAAACTCTATCTCTCCTTCTATTCTGAATGACAAACCTTCTGGATAAAGTATTCTTGGCTGCATTTTTTTCCCATTCAGCACACTGAATTTATCATGCCACTTTCTTCTGGCCTGTCAAGTTTCTGTAGACAGCTCTGCTGTGAACCTTGTTTGTCTTCCCTTGTAGTCTAAAGACGTTTTTTCCCTTGCTGCTTTCAGGATTCTTTTCTTGTGTGTATATTTTGCAAATTTGACTACACTATGTCTTGGTGTTTGCAGACTTTTGTTGATTTTGATGGGAGTTCTCTGTGACTCTTGGATTTCAATGCCTGTTTCCTTCCACAGATTAGGGAAGTTTTCAGCTATAATTTGCTCAAATAAATCTTCTGTCCCTTTTTCCCTCTCTTCCTCTTCTGGGACTCCTATAATACAAATGTTATTATATCAAGGCTAAGGTCTAAGCCAAATACTTGCCATCAGATTTGCCTACGGTACCTATAGATTTGGATTACTTCATCTTTTTTTGAGATCTCCAAAATATCTTGAGGTTCCTGAGCCTGTTACAAAGTGACCTTCAGCACTTGATTGTGAAGTCCCCCAGGAATGCTATAAAAAAGGTACCAGGTCAATTTTTCCAAGGGGCTTCATCGGCTGCATGAAGTCAACCTTAGTTCCTTAATGCTGTCTGGTCATATCTGAGTCTATGTATGTCTTTCTCAAATATGACATTCCAATCAAAGCCTTGGTAATATAACCAGCATTTCCCATAGTGTCCTGTTATAAGGAGAACAGATTCTTGTTGAACTTATGCAATAACTGTAATTGCCATCAAAAAAGAATACTCACTGAGAGTTTCTGAATTCTGGAGGGATCAGGTAGGGAGAAAATGATAAATGTTTTTGTTTTTTAATCTGGTAGAGCAAATATAAGAGTTAGCAATGTTTTAAACTGGAGTCAGAAAAATTATAATTATCTTTTTTGATTCATTCAGTCCCATGTTACCAATTCTTGTTCTGTTTGAATGAAATTTTTCCTTTAATTCTGGAAATTCTTACTCAGCTTAGTTTTGTGATCTTTTTTTTTTTAATTTTTTTTAAAGATTTTATTTATTTATTTGACAGAAAGAGGCACAGCGAGAGAGGGAACACAAGCAGGGGGAGTGGGAGAGGGAGAAGCAGGCTTCCCGCCGAGCAGGGAGCCCGATGCGGGGCTCGATCCCAGAACCCTGAGATCATGACCTGAGCCGAAGGCAGACGCTTAACGACTGAGCCACCCAGGCGCCCCTTAGTTTTGTGATCTTAAGGGTATGAGAAATGTTTGTTCATCAAAAGTCCTCCCCATAAATCTCTTTGAAGATAAAACATATTTGTAAGAACATCAGGACAATAGCTGTAAACAAGACTCAAAAATGACCATGGTTAAAGATATGATGAGAGTTCAGTATCAATAATTAGAATTACATGTAATGAAGTTATACCAAGACATATGAAACTTCAGGAATTTCATTAATTTCTAGAATAGTTGTAACATTCACTCATGCAATATAACCTAAAAAGGTTTACCCTCCCTTTTCTGGCAGTGTTTCCAATATAGCTTAACATATAAATAAACAAGCCTAATTAGGCAAAAAGGCTTCATTTAGAATTTGAATTTTGGGACTTTTGTTAAAAATATCAGAAGGTTTTAAAGCATATACCTAAATAGGATTATAGGTCATTACAAAACTTAAAACTTAATTATCTGTTTAACCAAGGTGACAATAAGAAATTCTAAAGGCAAATACAGAAGTTTACATAGTTGTCAGCAAAACTTGGCTCTTTTAATATTGAGAAGATTTAGCTTTCTTAAGTAATGAAAGACCCAATAAAGACAAAACATAAGAAACTGTTTTTTTCTGGGCAGATAAAGAAACACTTTTGTTTACAATTTTCTTATCAAGAGCAGACCAACAATAAAACAGGAAACAAAAACCAAAAAAACCCTTTGTCATCTTTTTTTTTTTTTAAGTTTTATTTTTTATTTTTTTTAAGATTTTATTTATTTGACAGAGGGAGAGAACAAGTAGGCAGAGAGGCAGGCAGAGGGAGAGGGAGAAGCAGACTCCCTGCCGAGCAGGGAGTCCGATGCGGGACTCGATCCAGGGACTCCAGGATCATGACCTGAGCCAAAGGCAGTCGCTTAACCAACTGAGCCACCCAGGCGCCCCAAAACCTTTGTCATCTTAACAGAGAGAAAAAACAAATTTCAATCTTATGCCATTATACTTCTGATATTAAAACTCATTCATTCCAATCTTAGTCATTCCTGATTATGCATAAAAATTCTTTTCCAAAGAGTCTCTTCTCATAAACTTTCTATAACTTTCTTTTTCATTCAGATTCTGTTCTGTTTTCCCTCTCCAAACAAGCAATCTCATTTTAGGACAAATTTACTTTCTTTTCCCTCAACAAAAATATATTCCCATTCCTCATACATTTCTTACCCAAAACACATACCTTACTTTCCTTGCATACAGAGTTGTTTCTCTTATTGTTTCCAGTAGTCTTAATGACATTTATTATAATCTTCATGTTTAGAAAACTCACATTTGATCGCTTCTCAGCCTTTTGGCTAAGATCAAGTGTAGAAAACTCACATTTGAGTGAAAACTAAATAGTAAGCAAGTGTGAACTTTCCACTTCGCCAGAATTCTTTGGATTGGCAAATTTATGAATACATTTCATAATCTCTAGAAATGTGTTTTTCCATGGTACCACCTTTCAATAAAGCATAAAACATGTTTACTAACAGACTCAAATTTACTTTATCTGTAATCAGACAAAAGTAGATAAATGTATGTTTAGTAATCAATGTTTCAGTATTTTATCTTACTTGGAAAAGACAGGTATCCAATGAATTCAACCAAATTTATCATTTAACCTAGCCAAACTTTGAAGATTTAGGTTACCAGAGATTTTGAAAGCTATTTAGAAATTTATCTACAAACCATTTTATCTATTCAACCTACTTGTTCCTACTCATTACTCATGAAAACTTCATGAGACAGAAAAATCAACTATCATGTTAAATCATTTTTGTGGACAAATTGCAACAGATACAACATGAATTTTAATAAATTCAGGTAGAATATAAGTTGATTATCTGTATTGTATTTGATGTTTATAACTCTAAAAAGCATGCCTATTTTAATTCAACCAACAAACTTAAACTAGCTTTAATACTGAATATTTTTCACATGATCACATGAACATGAAAAACATTTGACTTAATCTCTGTTTTTCTTTGTTTTGTTTTGTTTTTAGTTTTAGAATGCTCAGTTCTTACAAGTGCTTGCCTTTTAACCACTGAAATAGAGCTCTTTTACAAATTAATTATAACAATATCATCCAGAGGGAGAAAATATCACATACAGACAGACACAATAAAATAAAAAAATGTTATAGTGAAGATTTGTATTTATCCTTGATAAGTAACCTCATGGAAGCTGTGACTAGATTTTGAGGTACTTCCCTTAAAAGACTTCTATTTCCCTTTTTTAAAAGCTTCAG
This sequence comes from Neomonachus schauinslandi, assembly GCF_002201575.2. NCBI lineage: Eukaryota > Metazoa > Chordata > Mammalia > Carnivora > Phocidae > Neomonachus > Neomonachus schauinslandi. Next base: position 45,700,449 of record NC_058404.1, read on the forward strand.
TCTTAGGAATGGGAATGATCTAGATAAGAGTTCCCAGAAATGTTGAAAAGTCTTGGCTTGTTTCTGGGGCCTCTTTTCTAGTTTTTGCAAAAATTTGCAAGATAAGGACAGTTGCTTTCAATCCTTCAACGAATTGGGTTTCAACCCAAATGACATTATAGGTTGATCTACTCATCTGGCTCCATTTTATCCTGTCAGTGTTTTTAGAGGCTTCCAAGTACCAATCAAAGTATGCATCCCACTCAGGTTGTTTAGTCTACTAGCTGATTTCTCAAGTTGGGTGTACATATACACTTATTAGATATTTTTTAAAAGAACCTCATTTAAGTCATTCAAGTGTTAAAATCATCCTCAGTATAATCTTAAAATTTTCTTCTGACTTCCTTCATCCAGGGATTTCTAGGCCCTACTTGAACAGAAGCATTCAGTCTGCCAGTGCATTTACCAAAGTGGGCTTTCTCTTTCTCTCTTTTTTTCAAAGGGGGCTATCTCTTAAAATACTTCCCCAGACATTTCCTTTTTTCCTGCTGCTTGAGATAGGGACAGAGCCCTAAAGCTGATTTGTAGGGTAATTGCCACTCACCTCTCTGAAGGAACTCTCTGATTAAAATGTCTGGAGTGGCCCCTGAGCCTGTTCAGTCAGTCGAGGTGCACAGACCCGGCAAGGTGCCAGGAGGGAGTCTCCTATGTACCCCTCCCATAGGTTCTCCGGCAACATAGATGAGCTGGATCAGGCGAGCTCCTGCTGCCCACTGCATCACCTGCTAGGAGCTGGGGGAAGTTAAAGGGGTCAGGCCAGAGGTCCCATCTGAATCTCCAAATTTGTAACTGAACTCAAAAGATTCATTGCTTAGAGTGCATTAAATTGAACATTACCCAAGGGAGTGTTGAAAGCAAAGAACTTTCTACTACTTGTAACAAGCAAAGAGACATGGAGATAGCTCTCATTGCTGTCTCTTATGATTCCATTTCTCTGGTGTCTTGTAATGCACAGAACAATGGCCGAACTACTGTCAATATAGATTGTTCACTTTCCCTCCTCCATTTCCTTTTCCCCACCATTTCTGGTAGGATACCTAAAATTACCTTGGGCATTTTTGGGGCATCCTTGTAGTAATAAGCTGGTCTAAAGTGCTCAAAAAACCTGGCCAAAGTCTTCCCACATGGAGGTGGCTGGCCAGCTTGGGATTTCCCCCATGGACAATGGGCTTTCCCCAGGCAGGACCTCTTCACCCACACTTGTTTTGTTTTTCCATCTCCTGGCTAGCTTCTCAACTGTGAGAAGATGGAGGAGGGGCAGTAGAGTCTCCTCCAAACCGATAGGGCACTTGGAGACCAAAACACAAAGCAGGACACTCCATACACTTTACACAGAGTTCTATTCAGAGTAACTTACTGATGGGGGAATCTGGTGGTCAACAATCCAGACAGTGACACAGCTATTCCCCACAGAGTCCAAACATTTGTCTACGGATTTTATAAAGTGAGGAGATATGCAGAGGTCAAAGAATCTGCAGGCACTTACGTGATCACTAACACTTAGCAGACTTTGTGGGGCTATTTGGGCAAAGGAGTAGGGGGGAAACAAAATTATCTCTATTGGCTATCTAAACAACTTTAGGGAAGACCAGAATAAGCCTCCCTGCCTTTCGGTCAGGGCACACATTAACCTCCAATGGGCCTGGAACCTGTAGCCCCAAGGGAGGTCATCCCATGAGCATGAACAAGATGGAGGGCCAAATATGGAGTCAGTATTGTCAGTACTTGCACACTGACAAAACCAGACATAGGATCTCTTCCCATTCCTCCAGGCTGTCTTTGCTCCAACAACACTAAACTATTACCATAAACTAGTATGTTATGACATAATGTCCTCACCTTTTCTCACAGTTAATTTTTCATTGACCTCGTTATTCCTGCCTCCAGGAAGTCTTCCTTGCCCTGCTAGGGGTAGCCTCTGACCTCCATGCCTAAATCTTTCCTAGACCTATGCACAGTGTCTCATGATACACAGGTAGCACTCACTTTGCACATCTTCATGGTATCTCCCTCACCAGACTGTAAGCATCTCAAAGGGAATGACTATTTTCAACTGTGATCTCAGTGTCTTACATGTCATAGGTACTAATGAATGTGCATAGAATTAATGGGGGGAAATCATGTGACAATTAAGAAATGGGTATAACCTTTCTATTCTCTGAAAAAGACAAAGCAGTAGAACTTGGATTAAAAGAAAAGAAACCTGTGATATTCCTAATCCTATGGCTGAAATGCTCAGTAACTAGATTTATTTTTATTTATTTATTTATTTATTTTTAATCAACATATAATGTATTATTTGTTTCAGGGGTACAGGTCATCAGTCTTACACAATTCACAGCACTCACCATAGTACTTACCCTCCCCAATGTCCATCACCCTGCTACCCCATCCCTCCCACCCCCCACCACTCCAGCAACCCTCAGTTTGTTTCCTGAGATTAAGAGTCTCTTATGGTTTATCTCCCTCTCTGGTTTCGTCTTGTTTCATTTTTCCCTCCCTTCCCCTATAATCTTCTGTCTTATTTCTCAAATTCCTCATATTAGTGAGATCATATGATACTCGTCTTTCTCTGATTGACTTACTTCGCTTAGCATAATACCTTCTAGTTCTATCCATGTCATTGCAAATGGCAAGATTTAATTTTTTGATGGCTGCATAATATTCCATTACATCACATCTTCTTTATCCATTCATCTGTTGATGGACATCTAGGCTCTTTCCATAGTTTGACTATTGTGGACATTGCTGCTATAAACATTGGGATGCATGTGCCCCTTCGGATCACTACATTTGTATCTTTGGGGTAAATACCCAGTAGTGCAATTGCTGGGTCATAAGGTAGCTCTATTTTCTTTCTTCTTTTTTTTTTTTAAAGATTTTATTTATTTATTTGACAGAGAGAGACTCAGCGAGAGAGGGAACACAAGCAGGGGGAGTGGGAGAGGGAGAAGCAGGCTTCCCGCGGAGCAGGGAGCCCGATGCGGGGCTCGATCCCAGGACTCTGGGATCATGACCTGAGCCGAAGGCAGACGCTTAACGACTGAGCCACCCAGGCGCCCCGTTAGCTCTATTTTCAACTTTTTGAGGAACCTCCATGCTCGGTAACTAGATTTAAACATTCCCTTGTGGTAGTTAGTTGATGCTGTATGACATTTTGAGAAATCCCTTTTCATCAAAATCACTCTATTACAAAAATATGCTTTGGAATCCATAGAATAACGCATAATTTTAGTGGACCAAGAATCGGTTAACACCAATGTCATAACCTCAGGATTGTTTCATAGAACTTGTATTTCATAGGATTAGGACTTGTATATCATAGGTAGATACTATATAATTTCTCAGTAGAAATAAGACTGGGTGTATAAATCAGCTATTAGAATGTGTGACTAAGAGCTCAGACAATACTGAGTTCAAGTTCCACTCCTGCCACTTACTGGATAGATGACCTTGGGCAAAATGCTTAGTCTTATTTACTATATAAAAGGAGGACAACTGAATCTTAATCTTTTGAATCCTTTATCTTTTTAAATCCTAATTTTTTAATCTACAAAATAGGGGTAAGGTGGCATTTATCATACAGAAGTGTCATAAGAATTAATATGATAGTAAGTATAAAGGACCTGGAACTTAGTAAAGCAACTCAACTTTAGCTATTTAATTCGTTACACAGTGTGATATCTGGACATGATGGCTTAGCCTCACTCCACCACACCAATGACAACTCCTAAAGTTTTTCTGTAATTACATCCTTTGGGTCTTGAAGGCTTTCCCCAACTCCTGGTTTTTAGTGATGATACAACTGCCCTTGGGGATCTGAAAAACCTTGAGCTTGTGTTGTCATACATTCTTATTTCAGAATAGTTCAAGGTCCCTGGAGCACTGTTGTGTGAGAAGAGAATAGGAGGTAACTGGAAAAGAGAATTTTATGTAATAATTGGATTGGATTAGAAATTGTTTCACTGACTGCATATGTATGTGAGGGAAGAATAACATTTGCAACAACTTGTTGCCAACATAGCAAATACATATATAAATATATTTATATATACTTATACATAATAAATGCACACACTTACCAAGGTTCATCAGTCAGTTATGTCAAGGTAGCTTATTGGGCTACAGTAATATACTGGAAACGTACTACTTCTGAGTGGGGAATAAGGAGAAGCAAGAAAAGAGAAACAATGGCTTATGGTAAAGGAGTCCTACAGCTGGGAGGCGGCCAGAACTTCCGTCTGCTGTGCCATTCCATCACAGGACCACAGCTCCAAGGTTGTGCAACACCTTTAGTAAACACTTCCTGAAGCAGAGACAAGAATGAACCCGGGAGTTTCATTCTGTCTCACTTGAGAGGAGGCAGGGACAGACCAGACCAAGCCCTGCTCTCGGAGCAAGAACGGCAGGCGCTGCTGCGGCCCTAGGCTCCCCCAACATGTTGCAGGGGCTTCTTCTGACCGCCACTTTCCTCCTTTCACCAGTTCCAGGTCGGTGTCTAATTCCTTTTCAGGTTCTGGTAAATATGTCAGTGAACTGCTTACTTTTCATCTTCTCTCAATAGGGTTTGTGTGTGTGTGTGTTGTGTGTTTTTTAACCAATTTTACTAACCAGTTGGACTGGTTTTAATCTGTTGCTTTGAGGGGTCTGTGACTGATGTAAACTCTCAATGTAAAGGAGAGGCATGGAGACCTCTTGAATCGATAGGTCTGATCCGAGACTACATAAAAATCAAAGGGAAAACTTCATACAACTTAATTTAAATAGTGAATATGATCTTAGAGTCAAAAATTGAAATTCGTCAAGTCCCACCTTATCGTTTTTAGAGCAGTAAAGATGCAGCGGATTTGACCAGCTATTGCTGTGCAGAAGGCTTTCGAAAGTATCTGCTATTATTATCCGGACCAGTTTGGCTGGTCCTATTCTTTTTGAGTGCACATTTTTACGTTTAGTCCTTCCATAACTGGTGATAATAAATATGTCTAATTAGAAATAAATAGTTGACCGATTCGATACTTATAAAGCATTGTGCTATTACTTGATTAAAACAATGTTGCTGCTAAGCTTAAACTGATAATTCACTTCCATTTTGAATTTAAGAATTCAAAAGTAGAGGAATTTTACTTCCCAATAATAAATCACTTCTAGCATGTCTCTCCATTTCTGAGAAATTCACCAATTAGATTTTAGTTCAGTTGGGTGACACATTTCCTTAGCTTATTTCTATTTCTAGAGCTTATTTAAGTCACCACATTAGCTTCAGTGCCTGGGAATCCTTCCCTAGCAAGCCTTTTCTTGGGTTTTAGAATGCTTGCCAGCACCTAGTAACGGGAACAGATTATCAACAAGAAGTATAAGGTTAGGGAGGGAAAGATTCTCCTCCCTGTTGCACTCACTCAGCACTCTGTCACTAAAAGTGATATTCCCCACCCCTGGTTTCTGATTTGTTTTCCAGACTTGTGAAGTTTTAGTTAATATCACTAAATATAGAACTGTACTAGGCATTTACATTATTGACTCAAAATTTCTACTTTGTGAGTCAAACTTAATAGAAATCTTTTTTCCCTACATTCTCCAAAAGTGCTATCCCTAAAAATTCTTTGGGATCCTTTATTTAGTTGAAACATAGGAATTGCTTGGGAACTAGCTTTATCCAACAGCATAAAGATCAAGCAGGATCTATTAGCAGAATCACATAGCTAACCCTGGAGCCCACCCACATGACAGCCTTTTCAGTAAAATAGGGCATATGATGGGGCGCCTGGGTGGCTCAGTCGGTTAAGCGTCTGCCTTTGGCTCAGGTCATGATCCCAGGGGCCTGGGATCGAGCCCTGCATTGGGCTCCCTGCTTGGTGGGGAGTCTACTTCTTCCTCTCCCACTCTCCCTGCTGTGCTCTCAAGAGCTCTCTCTCTGTCAAATAAATAAATAATATCTTTAAAAAAATTGGGCATATAAGGTAATTGTTCCCCTGTCTTTGCATTCACAACATGGCACCAAGAGACAACGTCCTTAGAATTATGCCTCAAACTGTAGATCTTCAAGTACTTGGTGGCGGGGACAGAGGTTCTGCAGTGTCATTTGTGAGAACAGGGTGACATATAGACAGTTGTCCCTTATCTTCCATCTTGAACAGAGAACTACCTCCTCTCTTTACATTCCATCTTGTATTTTCAAGACTGTCTCCTTGGTATTATTCCCACTGATATTATTACCACATGGATTTATTTCCCAGCCAGAATGTAAAAAATAAAGCGATTTGCATTTTCCCATCTCTTACTTTTTGTTTATCTGCCCCCATCATCCAAAGGAAAAAAATATGCACCTCAGACCATGACTTGTGCTCAGTTTCCATATACATGAAATGAAAGAATGAAACATAATTAGGCCAGCTGTTTGTTTGCCCTTCACCATCCCCTGAGAGAAATAACTTATAGGATTTCATCATAGGAAAAAAAAAACCCAAATATTTAAAAGGATGTGACAGTTGTTTGGGGGTGAGGATGTAAGTGCAATGACAAAAGAGAAAGGTCTTCGATATATTCCAGCAGGATATCTAGGGGATACAGTACTTTTTGAAATTATTTTGTTTCAAATTAGCAATGCTTTCTTGTCTTCATAAAGTGACTAGAAAACCCTCAGAAGTATTTATAATTTAATCTTAATAGCCAAAATGATAGACTTAATCAGGTTGTATTTTCCTTTGATATTTGTACTCACTTATATACTACACCAAATTTAAAATCACCAGATAGTTTGAGGGGGTACAGCGAAGCCCAGATCTGAAGTCAATTTTGAATAAACTCTGATCCAGGTCTTAATGTCATGTGTCTAGTTTGGAAAGACATTCTTTAAACAGTTTGGAACAGATTTGAACAAAAATGAAAATGCCAATATTATTTATTATGGGCTAAATTCCAAGAATGCTCCAAACTCATTAAAGAATAAAGGAGCAACCCAGACCAGTGCCTGTTATATTAATCTTGTCAATGAGTTTTAACTTTTCTAAAACTAATAAGCAGTAAAATAATTATCTAACCCAATCCAAAATAATAGTTTTATTTTTCTTCATCTAAGTTTTGCTTGTCAGAAGTAAACCACCATGTGAGTTCTGTGGGAGAGAGAAAGCAAGTATTAAAATGGTTTAATAGAAACATATTGTGTTACATCTCAGATTTGTATAATCCCTGGATGGCAGTTAGTTGTGTTTATTCCACAGGCTTCAAAATAATTAACCTGATGTTATTCAGCTGGGAGGAGGCTGAGTCATTTCCATCAAATTTAAGGATGAATGAGCCAAACAATATTTGGGTCTGTCGCATTTCTCTAACTGCTGTCTAATTTGTTCTAATTCAAGTCTCTTTCAGAGGACTTCTTGGTTTCAAAAAATAAGAGCCATTAAAAGAAATTCTATCTGTTTCTTTTAGAGAATGTACTCTGTTGCAAGAGTTTGGGAAGAGCTGAAAATCTGTTGATTTCAAACCAAAGAAAATGAGAGGTTGCTGGAGGCTTTTTAAAAAATACTCTGGTTCATTTGTTGATTTATTTTGTTTGTCATTTGGAAGTGCTCAGCTATCAAAGAGTTGGGAATAAATTTCTCCACTAATTTATGTATTTGACTCCATATTTAAGTCAATTGGTAATTTCTGATTTCATGAAGCATTGATTTAGATATTAACTAGAATCATGGAGATGAGTGTGTATAGTAAGAAAACTTGCAGTGGTTGGATTGGCCTGTTTCCCTCTCCACTTCTGAATGGGAAATGTGTGTGGGGTATCATTTTTTGCTTTTATAAAAGAATCAGCTATAATTAATTATTTTATGACCCCAGGGCAACTTGGACTAATATTTACTCTCAGAATAATGTGTGTATTGTATGAAACCATTTTTCATGCAGCATTTTTAGAAGAGTTACTATGGTTGCAACATTGGTGAATATACAGCTTCAAGAACTCCATATTAGTGGGACTAATTGCATTGATGGGACACAATCCACTAGACAGCATGTGGTTGCCTTATGGTATGCTTGTTTGGTATTATGGGTTTACAAGAAGCTCCAGGGAATTGTGTCAATACCATCAGTTCATTTCTGGCAAGAGTAATTTTCTTACTTCATGGCATCTTATTATTTTGAAATAATTATGATAATTATGAAAAATTTAACTCAAAGTTAAGAAAATCATTGTAATGTTCCTTTAGGCTTATGAATTTGTTATAATTTTTTATAAAGTAATGTTGTTGTTTTCCTTTACCAAAAATTAATTAAATAGAAATAAAAATGCCCAGTGGATTATCTCTGTAGCAGCAAGAAGTCATTGAGGTACCTTATGCTTGAAGTCTTGACTATGTAATGAGACTTATTTTATCATAACCAATTAAAACTTTATCCAAATGATCATCACCTTTTCAAAGAGATTATGGGGAATTCTGTATTTATTTTCATAAAATCATAGACTACTTGAACTGTCCTTAAAGATCATTTAATCTGCCCTGTCTGTTCCAACAATTAAAAAATTAGAAGCAAACCCAAAGTTCAAGTATTCTAGGGTTGAATCCATGGTTTTAAGGGGTTTTGAAGAGTAAATCTTGAGGCACATGCACCCCAGTCTTTATAGCAGCAATGTCTACTGTAGCCAAAATATGGAAAGAGCCCAGATGTCCATCAACAGAGGAAAGGATAAGGAGAATGTGGTATATATACACAATGGAATATTACTCAGACATCAAAAAGAATGAAATGTTGCCATTTGCAACAACGTGGATGGAACTAGAGGGTATTATGCTAAGTGAAATAAGTCAATCAGAGAAAGACAAAATGAAATATCATATGATTTCACTCATATGTGGAATTTAAGAAACAAAACATGAACGTAGGGGAAGGAAAGAAAAATAAGACTAAAACAGAGAGAGAGACAAACCATAAAAGAATCTTTTATTTATTTATTTATTTATTTATTTATTTATTTATTTATTTAAGAGAGCACAAGCCAGGGGAGTGGCAGGCAGAGGGAGAAGCAGGGTCCCCATGGAGCAGGGAAGCCAATGTGGGACTCAATCCCAGGACCCTAGGATCATGACCTGAGCCAAATGCAGATGCTTAACCAATGGAGCTACCAGGTGTCCCAACCGTAAAAGACTCTTACTATAGGAAACAAACTGAGGGGTGCTGGAGGGGAGGTGGATGGGGATGGGGTGACTGGGTGATGGGCATTAAGGAGGACACTTGATGCAATGAGCACTGGGTGTTATATGCAACTGATGAATCACTAAATTCTACCTCTGAAACTAATAATACAGTATATGTTAATTAAATTGAATTTAAATGTAAAAAAAGAGTAAATCTCAAGCCAGTGAAAGAGAAGTTATTGCATCCCTTTAATTGTTAATTTTTGACCTAATGAGTTTTTAGCCAATTTAATTAGTTTTCCTATTCTTTGAAGTTAAAAGTAAATGGCTCCTGAGTGGTCAAGTGCATTTAGCCATCCTAAAATGATTTAAAAAAATGACATAAATAGGAATTTTTTAAAGATTCTGATTTAATTTCTAAAGAAAAATTTTAAAAATAAATATTCTCTGGAGCATTATTGGGATAACTGTACAAGTCATCCAAGATGACTAACAAAAAAATACTCACTTTTATTTGTTAAAAGATCAACAATAATAACATAAAGTTATATTACCATAGAATTTAGGTTTGAGTAATTTAATAAGCTAGGATTATCTTTAGAGAGAACTCTAGTCATGACACAGAGAACTAAAGCCTTTCCAGTCTACAGTGTTAGTAAATTGCTAGGCTGGGCCCATACTTTGTTTCCTACTGCATGTATATTCTGGGTAGACCAGTAGCCTCCTGAGAAACCAAAGAGTTGGTCTATTGATATTTCCTTACACACTACTCTACCCAGAGCAAGGACTCGATCAAGTGGGCAAATAAAAGAGAAAATAGAAAATTAAGTGTTAGCTTTGGGAAAACTCTGAATTCCTCTTAAAAATAACTTGTAGAGGGGCGCCTGGGTAGCTCAGTCGGTTAAGTTTCTGACTTCTGATTTTGGCTCAGGATCTCAGGGTCTTGAGACGGAGCCCCAAGTTGGGCTTATGCTGGGCGTGGAGTCTGCTTGGGATTCTCTCTCCCCCCTCCCTTTGCGCCTCCTTGCTTGCTCGTGCATGCCCGCACATGCTCTCTCTCAAAAAAATAAAAGAAAATTAAAAAAAAAATAACTCGTATTGAATGGAGCACTGGGTGTTATATGCACACAATGAATCATGGAACACTACATCAAAAACTAATGATGTAATGTATGGTGATTAACATAACATAATAAAATTTAAAAAAATAATAACTTGTAGAAACAATGTTGACTTGAGAATTCAAAATATAGATAGAAGGTTGGATGAGATAACTGTTCAATTCTCTTTCAATATGACTGCAGGCTCAAAAATTTTCCTTCCAGACCAGTAAAAATGTTCTAATTGTTTGCTTCTTCAATTTTCATTCTTTTCATGCTCTGTATGCAAAAATGAAAGTTTATCTGTATTGCAAAAGCCAAGCATTCTATGGAACTGATATTGAAGGTTTTCTTATTGTGTCTTAGTTTTATTCATTACAATTGGAAAATATAAGAAAAAAATATTAGAGTCAGAAATGGCACACATTAGTTATTTCAATTTTGTAACACTGTAGTTTTCAGAATACTTCTACTCAATTATGCTGACATTGATTAGCATCTTAGAAGATTAGGTTGGCTTTTGCCTTCCCGTACTAGCTTTTGCCTGTACTGCTTGCTACATTCCTTTATAGAGGATTCAAGGTAGCAAAGAGAGATGGAAAAATCCAAAAGAAATATTTTCACCAAATAGAGAAACACTTGTAAACTTTCAGTGGGGAAATATTTGAAGATATAGGTTCAAGATTTGAGAGGAAGTGTGGGCTTCTGATTTTGTCTATCTCTACACTTAAATAACTCTCTGACATAATTCAGTTAAGCCTCTGTGTGTAGCATTATTCATCAGAAATGCAATAAGGCTGATGATTATCAACCAGATTGCTTATTTGTTATGCTCCACTAAATCTTCTTTTACCTTTTTTCCCCCTCAGTAAATGCTATCAAAGAACTCCCTGGAGTAAAGAACTATGAAGTGGTTTATCCCAGAAGACTTTATCCACTACATAAAAGAGAGGTCAAGGAGCCAGAACAACAGGTACAGCTTTTGGCTTAACAAAGAATATTGAAAAAATATACATAAATATATTTACATATGATATACAGATAGATATACAACTATAACATATATGCATATTTATATATAGACATTTGCATTTGTTGTTTGACCTTATTTTTATTAATCTTCACAATGATCCAATGTTCTATCATTAGCCTCATTTTGAAGATTAAGATTCTGACAGTTGAAATAAACTGCCCAGGGTCACACAGAAAATAAACTTTAATACTTTTATGATAATTCATAATTCTGTGTACTTCTAAAGAGATTTGATACAATTTATTTTATCTATTATCTATCTATCGATCATCTATGTATCTACATACAAACAAAACCATAACAAAACTGAAGTCGAAAATAAAATATTGTGGATGAAAATTAAGTTAGAATGAATTACTATAATTAAACATGAAATTTTCCTTTGTCTTTTCTGAAGAGAAAGGTATTAAAGTTTGTATAGTTCTTAACTACTTAATGAAAAAACATTCTCAGTCAAAAGATAAAGGCTAAAACACGATGATTCATTCAACAATTTTCTAAGTACCTGCACCCAGAAGTTTTCTGCTGGGAGCCAGGAAGAATATAGATAAATGAGACATAAATAATAACTTGCAGAAATATTGTAAGATGCCACTCCCTGGGAGTACCTACTCCCCCATTGGATAAGGTTCCTAACAGATGATTCTTCTAAAGCAAATGTTTATAGTAGCAGAACCTATAGTAGACCCTGTTTATAAAAATAATTCTTTCTCAACGAAATGTTTCTGTTAAATTTAAATGGGACCTATATGCATTGGATTCCTCATCAGTATGGCTTCCTTAAATGCTTTCCAGCATTCTCTTAAAAATGCCAGATACCAGGACACCTGGGTGGCTCAGTCAGTTAAGCATCTGCCTTCAGCTCAGGTCGTGATCCCAGGGTCCTGGGATCGAGCTCTGCATGGGGCTCCTTGTTCATCAGGGAGCCTGCTTCTCTCTTTCCCTCTGCCTGCAGCTCCCCCTGCTTGTGCTCTCTCTCTCTCTGACAAATAAGTAAATAAAAATTTTTTTAAAATGCCAGGTACATTTTATCACTCATTATTTTGAGGGACATTTGAATACACATCCAGTGTTTTTATTGCAGTTATAAAGTGATTTCTTTATAAAACAAATTTAAGTTTTTGAGTAATTTATTTTGATGAAAAACCATAGAGTAGTTACTGGTACCTAATAGATGATCAATCTCAATTTTTGGAATAGTTGAGTAGATACATGCAGTTGATGCAATGTGCTTGATATTCATCACAAATACATCATTTATCTAGTCTACAACTCAATTAACTGGTTGCATGAACCTTATATTTTCCTGATCCATAGGGAAAGGGTAAAGGATCTGAATTGAAAAGGCTTGTTTATATTCACATCTTAACTTTGTTAATTTTCTCTGTATAAATTTAGACACAAACAAACTTCAAATTCATGTCTTTAAATTGAGATAATAATAGTAATGCTTATCTTATGTGGCTATTTTGAGAAAACTTGTCTGAAAAGCAGAGCTGGATGCAATCATTAACTCCCTGCTCAAGATTATGTTATGACACTGTCCTGTGTAACACTGTCCTATGTAATTTATGGCTAACCATCATGGCTCTTTTGCTTGATGTTATGGTTTATCAAGCCATTTTGTCTTCTTTCTGCTTTTGACACAACCTCCTTTTTAGTCAGCTTTGGTATTCTCAAGGCCTTTCTTAATAATACACTTGTTTCCACCTATCTGCACTTTTTAAAGGAGTTTTTTCCTACTTAGCATGTTCTCCTTATATGTAATGCCCAGTCCACCTAATATTCTTTGTGAAGTCAACATGGAATAGTCTATGCTTCAAAAATGGTCAGTGTTACACCGTTTGGCTCTTGATTTTCTTTTAATATTGATTTTACTATAGTTATGGTGTGTGTGTGTGTGTGTGTGTGTGTGCGTGCATGTCTGTGAGAGTAATTTTAATCTTCTCTTCTGGTTTAAAATGGCCCAGGTCAATTAAAAAAAAACATTTCCTTCTAGTGGGTACTTTCCAAATCAAGGTGCATCTTTCCTCTCCTCACCCATAGTTTAGGACCCAGGTTGCACACAAATAGGGTAGATTTTTTATTAGCAGGCATTGCTCTCCACCACAGACTTGTACTTGGGACGTACAGTTATCACATCACCCAGTGCACCCTCTTTCATAAATACTTGTTTTCTTCTTTATTGTTTCCTTTCATCTATAATCTCTATGCCAGTGTCAGCTAAAACTTCCAGTCCAAAAGCAATAATCTCTTCTAAAACAATCTCCAAATAATATTTTAGGTGAAAATCCACTAAAAACCATTGCTGGCAGGAACTAGAAATTAGAAAGCTCTTCTGGGCAGAAAATTATATCTACTATCCTCCTAATATTTTTATTCCATTTGGCCTTTCTTAAATCTAAATGATAAGTGGTTACAATGATTCCCCATAACTTTTATTTTCAGCCCTTAGCCTTTTTTTTTCCCCCAGCTCCTGCTATTCATCAGCATGAAGTGAATTACAGCAGCCTCTCCTCTTCTAGACATACAGTATAGGATATTGATACCCAGGAGTTTTTGACATCAGAGAGGACTCCAGTAACTAATCATTTAAGGGGAATGTGGGCCATACCAACTGACCTTGGAGATGGCAAATCCCTGCACAATCCCCCTGACTTGAAGTCTCTAACTCACCCTTGCTGAGCTCAGGTATTGCTCTGGCCAGGAGAGGGAGGAGAGAAGAAAAGCTTGGCCTTAGGTGTAGCCCAGCAGAGGAAACAGCACTCAGTCATATTTGGTCTGCCATATTTAGATCTCTTTAATAACAACATCGTGGTACTCCCCAGTGAAAAAACTCTGTTTTATAGAACAAAATCAGAATTCAGTACCCAATAGCATCTTCTTCAACATACAGTCCTCTGTATCTCTTTTGGTATATATAAATCTCAAAACTGTTCTCCTTTTCCACATGAGGTTTGCTTGATGTGGTATTTTCTCATTCTGAACTCCTGAGACTTTATTTTCTTCCTGATGACTTCTCTCTCCTTTTGAGTACATATTTCTATTGTTTTGTCCATATTCTGACCTCCAGTTAGCCGTGAGAAGGCCTCCAGACCAAACATCTATCAGTAGAAGTCTTTGAGGTCTTTGGGTCTGTGGGCATACTATTCCTTCTTCTCAAATAACTTCACCACCCTGCTTCACCTGGCTAATTCATATCTCAGCTTACATGTTACTTCCTCAAGAAAGCCTTTCCTGACCTTAAGATGTTAGACATCTTACATTGCACTCATATTTATATCCTTTATCATATAACATAAATCACTTTTATTGTCTGTCTTTCCACAGGATTATAAGCTTTCTGACAGTAGGTTTCAATTTTTCTTGCTTAGAGTTGAATTTCCAGAACTGAGTAGAGGCATGCATATAATTAACACTCAAATAATATTTGTAAAATGCATGAGTGGATGGGTGGATAGATGGATAGAAAGGTCCCAAATAATATGTCTATTCAGCTGTCAGAGTTAAATCAAACTAACAAATCAGTTAGAAGAGGCTGGAAGCAGACATTAGCTATATAAACTATATAGCCTACCATTAAAGAAAGCAAGCATTGTTTGCTAATTATTAAAAAGATGGACATAGCCAAATGAATATTTATGTGTGTTTATAACCACCAGTAAATGTTTGTGCATTTTTGCAGGAAAAATTTGAAACTGAATTGAAGTATAAAATGACAGTTAATGGGAAAATCGCAGTGCTTTACTTGAAAAAAAACAAGTAAGTGTTTTTACTTCTGATATTGTCCTTACCAACAGCAAGTCAGCATGTGGAAAATGTGCTAATTGAGGCTGTTTCTGCTTAAGGCTCTCAAAAACCTCTGCTAATAAGTTTTTTCTCTCAACCGGCCCAAGGGGTTCTGTGACTATTTGTTCCTACCGAAGTAGTGAAAACACATTGAGTAAAGTAACAGTTTACTAGTAGTTGGATCCTTCTAAAAAATAACAGTTCACTAGTGTTTGTATCCTTGAGATACAAGCAGATATACATTTTATCAAATTCTGTGAAAAAGCAGATAGATTTTAAATCTTCCCCTACATTATTGTAGTTTATTATTCTAATACTGAAAGATTAGGTCTTAAAACAATTTGCAACCATTTCCATCAGGAAAAACAAAAAAGACATAATAATTAAATAAACTCTAGGACCAAAGGACAAGTCAGTGGTAAAACCGGAATTGGGCTCTCCTGATGCCTACACCAGTGCTCCTTCCATCCAGCTACACACTAACCCGCCCACTTTCTCATGCATTATATTGTTCTCTTGTTCCTTCATTCTCTGCATTCAGGTCAGCTACATTCAACATTTCTTTCAAGTTTCACTGCCTCAGCTCTCACTCAAATCTTGATGAGCCTATATCTCGCCTATTTCAAAAGTAGTTTTCTCCCCTCATTTTGTGCTTTCAAGCTCTTTCATTCCCTAAACTATTCTATATAGTACAGCAAGATTTTTTTCCTCAAATAGACTATTGCCTTTTGCAAAAAATCACAACTGCCTGGACTTTGGAAATGGAGTGGTAAAGTAAAATGGAAATAGTACAGGTGTGGACTTTAGGCAGACCTAGATATGATCCTTTGCCCCTGGAACTGTGTAATCTCATCTGAAAAATGAAGCAAGTCATATTTATCTTACTGGATTGCAGAAAGGATTAAATGAATGATCCATGTAAGGTGTCTAACTCAGTGGCTGGCATAGAGATGGCATTCAGCATATAGTAATTACTTCCTTTTCTCCTTGCCCTGCCTCTTTAAAAAGTATATCCAGACTCCTATGTGCTGCCGGGTAATTGAAAGAATTCTGAGAAGCTCAATGAAAATGCCAGAAGGGCCCTAATTACCAAATGCAAGTCAATTCCCAATAAACTTTCCACTGCTACAATTGTTAGCAGTCACTGGGAACCGAAAAGGACTGGGTGAAAATGTAGTTGTCTTAAACTGGGCAGGAGCACTGCTCTTTTCAGTCATATTTATCAACTCTACCCTTCTCAGTTCCATTTCTTCCTCAAATCTCCCCTCAGAGAAGTATCAAAGTCTGATGAGAAAGCAGACATTGTTCCACACTACTCAGGAATGTCAGAAACTCTGTTCCCTCAGTCTTTGCATTGTAAGCATCCTCTTCATACTTGGGCTCGTCTTGAGGGCTTAGGAGAAGGAGCTCAGGAGTTAAAACTTTCCTGCACACCCAGTGAAAGCTTTCACTTTGATCACTGCACTTTTCAATTAATATGAGTGACCATGAATTTTTTTTTCTTTTTTTTTCTCCAGGGGTCTCCTTGCACCAGGTTATGTGGAAACACGTTATAATTCCACTGGAGAGGAGGTCACCACAAGCCCACAAATCATGGTAAAAGAATATCCTAGAATCATTGTCATTTGGGATGTGACCCACATACCCAAAGGCAGTGTCATTGCCAGACAAATAGTGAAAGTGAAAAAGCATTTACAATATTGGTGCTTTTCCCAGCAGTAGTAATTTCTTAATAGATCCTCTAATATTTGTACAGTTTGACAAGAACAAAGGCATTCCTTGACAACCATGATAACCCCTTCCAACCTTCAGGAGCTCCCTATAAGACAGTGGGCAGGAGTTTCTCATTTTCATTAGAAGAGTGAAGAATTAAATACATCTTGTGTTCTTAGTCAATGCCAATCACCTCTCTAGATCATATAGTGGCTCCAACTCAAGACTATTTCCTCAATGACAGAATTATAGGATTCTGTTTTCCTTAAATATTTTTTATTCTTGACTCTTATTTAGAGAATATGGCTGTGTGAAGTAGTGTGAGGAGTATTTTATCATTGCCATCTTTTTTGAGCTCCATTTATCTATTGGAAGGCCTTCAGGCATTCTCCTCATAGCTATGGCGCAGACATTTATGGGGGCCTTTACCTCATCTGTCTCAAAGCACAAAGGTATGCTTGATTAAAGTACATCCACATAGAAAAGTGCTAGGATTGGGCATTTTGCTCCAGATGGAGAAGGGGATGTCACACTAACTCAGTCTGCTGAAACTCTTTGAATAAATCAAGAAATAACAACATTATCATGATAACCCATTCTTTGGAAAAAGCTTGTAGGTGTTAGAAGATAAAATGAGCAATCAGCCAAGGGAAAGAATGAACCTCTGATGTTTTGGGGGCTCAGATTTTAAACTTCTATCTCTAAGTTTGTTTCTTCCAGATGATGCATCTATCCCTGTTATCCTTTTTCTGCAATACCAATATCTATTTAGTAAATGCTCTTTAAGCATTGGGTTAATTAACTAAATATTACAGATTTTAACCATAAAGAGCTTCTTAACCATTTTTTTTTACCTCTCTAAGTTGACTGTTGCTCAGCATAAAATGATTTGAAAACATTAGAGATCTTGTTTCAAGCTCTCAAATTCAAATTTAGCAGTGGATCTAAGAAACACATACTTTCCTTTACAAAACCCCCTTTTTCATTTCTTTAGGATGACTGTTATTACCAAGGACACATTGTTAATGAAAAAGTTTCAGATGCTAGCATCAGCACATGTAGGGGTCTAAGGTAAGGCTTCATGAATGGTTTGTGTATACCTGTGGTATTGGCATGAGTGTGTGTGTTTTAAAAAACCTGAAGAGTCTCAAATAGAATGAAGTATACTGTAGTTAAATATGAATCCTAAGGGTTGAAGGATTTTGAGATTTGAAGGAAACAGGGCTTCTCTTAATGGTGCTTTGTAAATTTACACATTTGAATTGCTTGCAGAGGTGTGTTTGTTTGTCTGTTTGTTTTCAAAATATAGGTTTTTGAGTCTGACTCTTTAGGGAATGGGAGCTCTTCACCTTTCCTCTTTACTCTAAACTCTCTCTTCAGTTTGTCCTATCAATGCCCATGACATT
Organism: Neomonachus schauinslandi; assembly: GCF_002201575.2. Lineage (NCBI taxonomy): Eukaryota > Metazoa > Chordata > Mammalia > Carnivora > Phocidae > Neomonachus > Neomonachus schauinslandi. Next base: position 45,718,654 of record NC_058404.1, read on the forward strand.
GCTTTCTTCTGTATATTAGTAACTCCCTAGGCATCTCTCTACAATGAGATATTTCTTCTGATGCCCAGACTTGATTATCTAATTTTGTCTTCCATATATCCATATCTCTTCCATATCTGGATAGATTAATGAAATCTCAATCTTTTTTTTTTTTTAAATTTTATTTATTTGACAGAGAGAGCACAGCAGAGGGAGAGAGAGGGAGAAGCAGGTTCCCCGCTGAGCAAGGAGCCCAATGTGGGACTCGATCCCAGGACCCTGGGATCATGACCTGGGCTGAAGGCAGCCGCTTAACTGACTGAGCCACCCAGGCGTCCCTGAAATCTCAATCTTAATAAACCCCTAATCAAACTAATGTTTTTCTCCCAAATCTGGTGTTTTTCCAGTGTTCTTTATCTCAGTGAATGATATAATCAACCAGCCACTTGCCCAATCCATAAACCTAGGTTCCTTGATGATTTCTTGCCTCTCAACTACCCATTTTCAATCCATTATCAAGCCCTATTGATTAGATATGCTAAATATTAGCTGAGATTATTCACTACATTCTTTCTCTACTGCCACATCCTAGTCCAAACTACCATGATCCTTTATGCAGACCATTGCAACAAACCACCTACTTATCTCCGCCCATCCACTCTTGTCTTCTAGTTCTGTGTACACTTAATCCAGTCTCCTATTATATATTCTTATACTTTTTTGTCCTAGCAGTTATCTGTAATTATGAATATCTCATATGTCATATAATTATGTTATTTGTGGGTCAAATGTGACTATTTTATCCACATCCGTCTTCCTCACTTGACTATAAGCTCCATGAAAGGGGAAACCATGACTCTTTTTTTTCTTATTGTCTGCCTTTAATCCAATGACTAATGAATAATGGGTACTCCCTAAATATTGGTTAAATGAATCTTAGTTTGGGGCTTCAGCAGAGATAATTGAGAAGAAATTGGTAATATTTGTTTATCATGTGCTTTATATATTATGTCCTTCAACCTTTATAATCATCCTATTAGGTAGGTATTATTCTCATGTTATAGATGGATAAACTGAGGCTGTGTGAGTTTAGGTAATTTTCCCATGGTATTACATCCAAGAAGTTATAGACTTAGAATCTTAACTCTTTTTTCTTTTTTAAGATTTTATTTATTTATTTGCTAGAGAGAGAGAGCGCGCGTGCACCAGGGAGTGAGCAAGAGTACTAGCAGGGGGAGCTGCAGGCAGAGGGAGAAGCGGGCTTGCTGCTGAGCAAGGAGCCTGATGCGGGACTCAATCCCAGGGCCCTGGGATCATGACCCGAGCTGATTAACCACCCAGGTGTCCCTAGAATCTTAACTCTTATTTATAAGCCTTCAAAGTCTTTATTTTCAGTGCACCTTTTGAGCAGACAAGGTATTAGATTGGAAGAACACTGAGTGAGAATCAGGAAATTTCCATTCTAATGTCAGCACTGATGTAAGTTAGCTATGTGACATTACAGCAGTCACTTCTTCCCAACAGGTCCCATTTCCTTATAGAAAAAATAGGTTTAGGTCATCTCTAAGTGTATCTTTAGCTGCAATGTTGCACTATACTCTACCACCATGAGCTTGAAATTATGTGGTATTGGTAACTTTTTGGAGTCTATAAGTCTATATAGCACCCAAAAGCAGGAATATTTTGTAAGAATTACAAAATAAGGATTTTCATGTTTTTCAGGGGCTACTTCAGTCAGCGAGATCAAAAGTACTTCATTGAACCTTTAAGCCCCACAAATCAGGATGGACAGGAACATGCACTCTTCAAGTATGATCCCGAAGAAAAGACTAATAGCACCTGTGGGATGGATGACATATTATGGGCACATGGATCTCGGCAGAGTGTGGTTCTACCTGCCACCAGTCTGGTGGTATGCATACTTTCATTTTTTATTTGCAGTGCTTTCATGTATCCTGTTCTGTCTGTCCTGGGTTCCAGTCTTAGTAGTTGCAATTAAAGGAAACTTTATAGTCTTTGTTGAACTACTAGTACTACAGTAGGCTGTAGAGACACTAAAATCTTGTTGTACACTGATGATTTATTTAATAAGTATTTGTGGATTAACTATTATTAACAACAATGTGCCAGGGTTGAAAAAAAGTATAAATATAATAATGCTTGCCCTCTAGGAACAGGCAACTTTGACAATACTACAACATACAACAAAGGTGTAAAGTATTATTACTTTGACATAAAATATCCTGCTGTCTTTATGAATGAATTCATTCAACAGTTTTCTTCCAGTCACAGAAGAAAAATGAATATGGCTTGTTTGAAACCATAGGAAGTATATAAAAAGTCATTGCCATAATTACGTTCATTTCCTTCAGGGGACACTTTATATCCAATCATCTCTTCAAATGTTCTCAGAATCCAAAGCACTGGGCAGAATTGGTTTTAGCAAAAGAAAATCTCTTTTGGGTTCAGTTTGCTTTGTGTTTAAATTCTACCAGGAATGTGATACTAGGAACCCAGAAGAACCACTCCCAGGGATGAAGGATAAAAGAATCAAGGATAATTTCTCGATTTGGGCCTGAGCAAATGATGAATGGTAGTACTGTTACCTGAGCTGGGGAGAATGAGGGAGAAGCAGGTTTTGTTTGAGGTTTGGGAATCAGTAGTTTTATTTTGACCATGTTAAATTTGTGGTATTAGACATTTGAATGGATGCATGGAATAGGTAGTTAATTATAACAGTCTGGCCCTTAGAGGAGAGGCCAAGGCTGGAGATACACATTTGATAGTAATTAATGCAGAGTTCCTATTTAAAGAAGGTGTAACACAGGATGGGATTACCTAGGAAGAATGTGTAGATAAAGAATGGGACCTGGGGTTGAGCTTTTATGAGGGCCTTAATATATAGAGGTCTAAAAGAGGAGGGATGACAGTGAGTTACAAATCCCTGTATGCTTAGGGCCCCACTTCTATCTGTAATCTCTCTACCTTCTACTCCCTGCCTACTAAAAACCTCCCCCATTGTGTTCTGACAAACACAGATATCTTTTCTGTGCTTTAAACATGCCAATATCAATTCACTTCAGTCTTTTTGTTCATTTTTTTCTCTGCTGGACTTATCTTCCAATTTATCTTCCCTTGCCTGGTTTCTCATTTTCATTAATATGTTTGCTGCATGACCAACTCTTTAGAGCTTTCCCTAACCATCTATTCTGAAATAACTACCTCGGCACTCAGTATCATGTGATTCCATCTAATCCTCTGTGTAGCACTAATCACCACCTGATTTGCCTATGCCTGTTTGCCTAGTGGGAGCTCCTTAAGCCCACGAACCATGTCTGTTTCACTGCTTTATTCTTAGTGCCCACAGCACAAGTGGTGCAGAGTAAGTGCTAGTGAATACGCTACTCATGTGGAGGCTGGGAGGGAAGTGTGTAGCTCATTGGACTACACCTAAAAGTCTACTTTCAGTAATGTGTTCTTTTAATGGAGCTCATTTGCCTGTTTAAAAGACAACCACCTCAGGGGGAGGAGCAAGATGGCGGAGAGTAGGAGACCTAAATTTCATCTGGTCCCAGGAATTCAGCTAGATAGGGATCAAACCATTCTGAACACCTACGAACTCAACAGGAGATCGAAGAAAAGAATAGCAACAACTCTCTGAACAGAAAAGCAACCACTTTCTGGAAGGTAGGACATGCGGAGAAGTGAATCTGAGGTGATATTCGGGAGGAAGGATGGCGGGGGAGGGGGCCTTCATCAGTCGCTACCGGCAAGTGATAGAGCAGCGGAGCACAAAATCAGAACTTTTAGAAGTCAGCTCCGCTGGGTGATGTCTCTCCATGGCTAAGCGGGGGGTGGTACCCTCTCTGGGACAATGTGGTCTCAGGACCCTTGGGGTCACAGAAAGACCGGGGGTGCCTGAGTGCAGCAGGGCTCCCAGGTATCGGAACAGGGAAGCTGGCTGCAGAGACAAAGCCGAGGAGTGGGCTCTCAGCTCAGGGTTGCCATAAACTGTGATCTGCAGCACAGTTGGGCCACTGCTCTTCCAGCAGGGACCCAACAAGCGGCAGGTCCGGGGAGACTCCCCTTCCTCCCCTGGGAGGAGTGGCACGGGAGTGCACCACAGAAATCTGCTGGGTTTGGAGACTCCAAACTGGGTCATGTGCCAGAGATAGAAATGCTTGGTCACAGGCCGGGTGAGCATGGAGTGCAGCTGGAGACCTGGGAGACAGGAGTGAGTGACTGCTTTTCTCTGGGGGTGCACTGAGGAGTGGGGCCCTGAGTTCTCAGCTCCTCCGGGGCAGAGATTGGGAGGCTGCCATTTTTGCTCCCATCCTCCAAAGCTGTGTGGAAAGCTTGCAGGGAACAAAAGCTCCTGAGAGCAAACCCAAGCAGATTACTTAGCCCAGCCCCCAACAAGGGCCGGGCAATTCCACCTCCAGCAAAGACATTTGAGAACTGCTGTGACAGACCCCTCCCCCAGAAGATCAGCGAGAACAGCCAGCCAAGACCAAGTTTACCGATCAATGAGAACGACAAAACTCCAGTGCTAGGGGAATACTGCACATAGAATTCATGGCTTTTTCCCCATGATTCTTTAGTCTTTCAAAGTTAATTTTTTTTAACTTTCTTTTTCATTCTTTTTTTTAATTGAATTTTTCTTTTTCCCTTTTTCAACCAACATCTTATCAATCCCTTTTTTAAAAATCTTTTTTATTTTTCATTTTTACAGTCATATTCTATCACTTCAAAGTAGTTAACCTTATTTTTGATATATATATATATATATATATATATATATATATATATAGTTCTCTCTTTAAAATTTTGGGATACAATTTCTTCTAACAGAACAAAATATACCCTAAATCTCTAGTCTCCTGACTTATCACATTCTCTCCCTTCTTCTTTTTTTTTAAATCCACTTCTTTCGTTTTTCAACCAAGTTCTTATATTATCAATTCCTTTTATAAAATCTTTTATAATTTTCATCTTTACAGTCATATTCCATCCCTTCATTGTATTTACCCTTATTTTTGTACATATATAAGTTTTTCTTTCTTTTTTTTATTTTTTTCTTTTTTATTTATTTTTTTTTAAGTTTTTATTTCTTTAAAATTTTGGGATGAACTTTCTTCTAACAGACCAATATACGCCCCAAATCTAGTGTGTGGCACTGATATATTCACCAGCCTGATCATATTTGATCATATTCTTTTTTTATCTTTTCCTTTTTCTTCCTTTTTCTTTTTTCTTTCTTTACCTTTCTTTTCCCCCGGTTTCAGGGCTCTTCCAATTTGTTTATTGTATGTTTTTCTGGGGTCGTTATTACCACTGTTAGCATTTTGTTCTCTCATTCATCTATTCTCCTCTGGAAACAATGACAAGATGGAAAAAATCAACTCAAAAAAAAAGAACAAGAGGCAGTACCCACTGCCAGGGACCTAATCAATACGGAATTAGTAAGATGTTGGAACTAGAGTTCAGAATGATGATTTAAAGATACTACTGGGCTTGAAAAAGGCATGGAAGATATTACAGAAACCCTTTCTAGAGAAATAAAAGAACTAAAATCTAACCAAGTCAAAATAAAAAAGGCTATTAATGAGGTGCAATCAAAAATGGAGGCTCTAACTGCTAGGATAAATGAGGCAGAAGAGAGAATTAGTGATATAGAAGACCAAATGATGGAAAATAAAGAAGCTGAGAAAAAGAGCTCAGAGATAAACTGAGATAAAGATCCAGAGATAAACAAATACTGGATCATGAGGGCAGAATTTGAGAGATAAGTGATACCATAAGATGAAACAATATTAGATAATTGGGATCCCAGAAGAAGAAGAAAGAGAGAGGGGAGCAGAAGGTATATTGGAGCAAAATATAGCAGAGAAATTCCTTAATTTGGAGAAGGAAACAGGCATCAAAATCCAAGAGACACAGACACCTCCCTCAAAATCAATAAAAATAGGTGAACACCTCAACATCTAATAGTAAAACTCACAAGTCTCAGAGACAAACAGAAAATCCTGAAAGCAGCTCAGGACAAGAGGTCTGTACCCTACAATGGTAGAAACATTAGATTGGCAGCAGACCTATCCACAGAGACCAGGCAGGCCAGAAAGGACTGGCTTGATATATTCAGAGCACTAAACGAGAACAATATGCAGCCAAGAATACTATATCTAGCTAGGCTGTCATTGAAAATAGAAGGAGAGATAAAAGCTTCCAGGACAAACAAAAACTAAAGGAATTGGCAAACACAAAACCAGCCCTAAGAGAAATATTGAAAGGGGTCCTCTAAGCAAAGAGAGATCCTAAAAGTAACATAGACCAGAAAGGAACACAGACAATATACAGTAACAGTCACCTTACAGGCAATGCAATGGCACTAAATTCCTATCTTTCAATAGTTACCCTGAATGTAAATGGGCTAAATGCCCCAATCAAAAGACACAGGCTATCAGATTGGAAAAAAACCAAAAACCAAAAAAAAACCCTGTCGATATGCTGTCTGCAAGAGACTCATTTTAGACCCAAAGACCCCCAGATTGAAAGTGAGAGGGTGGAAAACCATTTCCCATGCTAATGGACACCAAAAGAAAGCTGGGGTGGCAATCCTTATATGAGACAAATTAGATTTTAAACCAAAGAGATGAGGAAGGACACTATATCGTACTTAAAGGGTCTATCCAACATGAAGATCTAACAAGTGTAAATATCTATGCCCCTAACATGGGAGCAGCCAATTATATAAGGCAGTTAAACAAAAGCAAAGAAACACATTGACAACAATACAGTAATAGTGGGGGATTTTAATACCCCCCTCACTGAAATGGACAGATCGTCTAAGCAAAAGATCAACAAGGAAATAAAGATTTTAAATGACACATTGGACCAAATGGACTTCACAGATCTATTCAGAACATTCCACCCCAAAGCCACAGAATACACATTCTTCTCTAGTGCCCATGGAACATTCTCCAGAATAGATCACATCCTAGGTCACAAATCAGGTCTCAACTAGTACCAAAAGATTGGGATCATTCCCTGCATCTTTTCAGACCACAGTGCTTTGAAAAAGAACTCAATCAGAAGAGGAAAGTCAGAAAGAACTCAAATACATGGAGGCTAAAGAGCATCCTACTAAAGAATGAATGGGTCAACCAGGATATTAAAGAACAATTAAAAAAATTCATGGAAACCAATGAAAATGAAAACACAACTGTTCAAAATCTTTGGAATACAGCAAAGACAGTCCTAAGAGGAAAGTATATAGCAATACAAGCCTTTCTCAAGAAACAAGAAAGGTCTCAAATACACAGCCTAACCCTACACCTAAAGGAGCTGGAGAAAGAACAGCAAATGAAGCCTAAACCCAGCAGGAGAAGAGAAATAATAAAGATCAGAGCAGAAATCAATGAAATAGAAACCAAAAGAACAGTAGAAGAGATCAATGAAACTAGGAGCTGGTTCTTTGAAAGAATTAACAAGATTGATAAACCCCTGGCCAGACTTATCAAAAAGAAAAGAGAAAGGACCCAAATCAATAAAGGCATGAATGAAAGAGGAGAGATCACAACCAACACCAAAGGAATATAAACAATTATAAGAACATATTATGAGCAACTCTATGCCAGCCAATTAGATAATCTGGAAGAAATGGATTCATTCCTAGAAATGTATCAACTACCAAAACTGAACCAGGAAGAAATAGAAAACCTGAACAGACTAGAACCACTAAGGAAATTGAAGCAGTCATCAAAAATCTCCCAACAAACAAAAGCCCAGGGCCAGATGGCTTCCCAGGGGAATTCTACCAAACATTTCAAGAAGAATTAATACCTATTCTTCTGAAAGTGTTCCAAAAAATAGAAATGGAAGGAAAACTTCCAAACTCGTTTTATGAGGCCACCATTACCTTGATTCCAAAACCAGACAAAGACCCCATCAAAAAGAATTACAGACCAACATCCTTGATGAACATGGATGCAAAAATTTTTACCAAAATACTAGCCAGTAGGATCCAACAGTACATTAAGAGGATTATTCACCACGACCAAGTGGGGTTTATCCCTGGGCTGCAAGGTTAGTCAACATCCACAAATCAATCAATGTGAGTCAATACATTAACAAAAGAAAGAACAAGAACCATGTGATCCTCTCAATAGATGCAGAAAAAGCATTTGACAAAGTACAGCATCCTTTCTTGATCAAAACTCTTCAGACTATAGGCATAGAGGGTACATACTTCAATATCATAAAAGCCATCTATGAAAAACCTACAGCGAATATCATTCTCAAAGGGGAAAAACTGAGAGCTTTCCCCCTAAGGTCAGGAACACGGCACGGATGTCCACTATCACCACTGCTATTCAACATAGTATTGGAAGTCCTAGCCACAGCAATCAGTCAACAAAAAGAAATCAAAGGCATCCAAACTGGTAAAGAAGAAAACTCTCACTTTTTGCAGATGATATGATACTTTATGTGGAAAACCTAAAAGGCTCCACCCCAAAACTGCTAGAACTCATACAGGAATTCAGTCAAGTGGCAGGATATAAAATCAATGCACAGAAATCAGTGGCATTCCTATACACCCACAACAAGACAGAAGAAAGAGAAATGAAGGAGTTGATCCCATTTACAATTGCACCCAAAACCATAAGATACCTAGGAATAAATCTAACCAAAGAGGCAAAGAATCTGTACTCAGAAAGCTATAAAATACTCATGAAAGAAATTGAGGAAGACACAAAGAAATGGAAAAACGTTCCATGCTCATGGATTGGAAGAACAAATATTGTGAAGGTGTCAATGCCACCTAGAGCAATCTACACATTCAATGCAATCCCCATCAAAATACCATCCACTTTTTTCAAGGAAATGGAACAAATAATCTTAAAATATGTATGGAACCACAAAAGACCTCGAATAGCCAGAGGAATGTTGAAAAAGAAAAGCAAAGCTGGCGGCATCACAATTCTGGACTTCCAGCTCTATTACAAAGCTGTCATCATCAAGACAGTATGGTACTGGCACAAAAACAGACACATAGATCAATGGAACAGAATAGAGAGCCCAGAAATGGACCCTCAATTCTATGGTCAACTAATCTTCGACAAAGCAGGAAAGAATGTCCAATGGAAAAAAGACAGTCTCTTCAACAAATGGTGTTGGGAAAATTGGACAGCCACATGCAGAAGAATGAAACTGGACCCTTTCCTGACACCACACACAAAAATAGACTCCAAATGCTTGAAAGACCTCAATGTGAGACAATCAACATCCTAAAGGAGAACACAGGCAGCAACCTCTTCAACCTTAGCTGTAGCCACTTCTTCCTAGAAACATCGCCAAAGGCAAGGGAAGCAAGGGCAAAAATGAACTATTGGGACCTCATCAAGATAAAAAGCTTTTGCACAGCAAAGGAAACAGTCAACAAAACCAAAAGACAACCGACAGAATGGGAGAAGATATTTGCAAATGACATATCAGATAAAGGGCTAGTATCCAAAATCCATAAAGAACTTATCAAACTCAACACCCGAAGAACAAATGATCCAATCAAGAAATGGGCAGAAGACATGAACAGACATTTTTCAAAAGAAGACATCCAAATGGCCAACAGACACATGAAAAAATGCTCAACATTGCTCAGCATCAGGGAAATCCAAATCAAAACCTCAATAAGATATCACCTCACACCAGTCAGAATGGCTAAAATTAACAAGTCAGGAAATGACAGATGTTGGCAGGGATGTGGAGAAAGGGGAACCCTCCTACACTGTTGGTGGGAATGCAAGCTGGTGCAGCCACTCTGGAAAATGGTATGGAGGTTCCTCAAAAAGTTGAAAATAGAGCTACCATACGATCCAGCTATTGCACTACAGGGTATTTACCCCAAAGATACAAATGTAGGGATCTGAAGGGGTACGTGCCCCCCGATGTTTACAGCAGCAATGTCCACATACCAAACTATGGAAAGAGCCCAGATGTCCAATGACAGATTAATGGATAAAGAAGAAGTGGTATTTATATACGATGGAATATTATGCAGCCATCAAAATGAATGAAATCTTGCCATTTGCAATGACGTGGTTGGAACTGGAGGGTATTATGCTGAGCGAAATTAGTCAATCAGAGAAAGACATGTATGATATGAACTCACTGATATGAGGATGTCTTAATCTCAGGAGACAAACTGAGGGTTGCTATAGTGGTGGGGGATGGGAGGGATGGGGTGGCTGGGTGATAGACATTGGGGAGGGTATGTGCTATGGTGAGCACTGTGAATTGTGTAAGACTTTTGAATCACTGAAACAAATAATACATTATGTGTAAAAAAAAAAAAAAGAAGAAAATAGCAGGAAGGGAAAAATGAAGGGGGGGAATCGGAGGGGGAGACGAACCATGAGAGACTATGGACTCTGAGAAACAAACTGAGGGTTCTAAAGGGGAGGGGTTTGGGGGAACGGGTTAGCTGGTGATGGGTATTAAAGAGGGCATGTACTGAAATGAGCAGTGGGTGTTATACACAAACAATGAATCATGGAACACTACATCAAAAACTAATGATGTAATGTATGGTGATTAACCATATATTACATTAAAAAAAACAAAAAAGACAACCACCTCTGGGGCCCCTGGGTGGCTCACTCTGTTGAGCATCGGACTCTTGGTTTTGGCTGAGGTTATGATCTCAGGGTCATGGGATCAAGCCCTGAGTCAGGCTCCATGCTCAGCATGGAGTCTGCCTGAGATTCTCTCTCTCCCTCTTCTTCTGCCTCCCCCCCCAACACTCATGCTCCCTTTTTCTCTCGCTCAAATAAATAAATAAAATCTTTAAAAAAAGATAAGCACTTCCAGAAATGTAACATAATAAACTTTGATAGTTTATTATTTAGTATGAATAATGTATCTGCTACTTTTCAATGGAACAATCCACTGTGAAATATGTCTTTTGTTGTTGTTTTGTTTTGTTTGGTGGAGAAAAAGGAACAGAAAATAGGGAAGCTTGGAATGTGGGAAAGAGATCCACCTCTGCCTGAGGAGAAGAGAGCCATGGGGAAGAAACATTGGTGCCATGGGGGCTCTGGGCATTGCACTGTTTCTAAGGAAGGGGGTGCTCACTGAGAGAGGGATAAAAGGCTACTTAAAGCCACCACCACCACCACCATCAGCAACAACAACAACAAGAAAACACTAGGAGGATGCTGAAGTCAGAGTTTCTCTATTTCATGACAGGATAGTGGAGAAAGTCCATTGTTCAAAAAATCTGAAAACTTTGGTTCTAGTTCCAGCACATGTGCAATCATTTAAATTCTGTCAAAATGGAGTCAGAAGACTAGAATTTCACTCATGTCCCTTCTAGCTCTGATATTCTGAACTTCATTATAGATAATTTTGCTTGGTTAGAGTTAAAATGGTAATGTTGTTTTCCTTTATTGCCAGATATCAAACAATCTTTTCTAAAATTACACATTTCAAATAAAAGAATGACTCTTGAGGAGAATGATGTTGTTCAGTAATTTTCCTTTTTATATTTATTACAGAAATCCAAAGACCAGAAGGGTCCAGAGCATAAGAAATACATAGAATATTATTTGGTGCTGGATAATGGTGAGGTAAGTATAATGGATAAATGTGTCTTTTAAAATCCCCTTCTACAGGAATTTATTATGGGAAATATTAAACATATGGGTCAACTTTGAAATATCATGAATATGAGCTATTCCTTTTTGTGAATTGTTCTGATCCTAGGAAATTTGACATATAATTGGACTGATATGATTTTTCCTTCTCAAGAATGTGCACCTGATATGATATGCATAAAGTGAATTTTTTTGCATTTTATCCTCTCTTATATTATTGTATCCAAACTTAGTTTCCAATTAAATTCCTTTGTCATTTTGTCTTTCATTAAGCAGTTAAATCACTGGTAAGTTAGAATTTATCTTCATCAGAGACTGATGAATGGAATTTTCTGAAAAAGACATTTTTTGGTAATAGTCATTGTTTATATTATTTACAAGAATGTATTTTCAAATACTGGAAAACTAAGGTTCACATGTGTGATCTCAAAAGGGAAAGCTTTGCACTATGATAATATGATAAGTTAATTTGTTCAGGCCCTAAAGCTTGACCTCTCATTATAATACATTCATTTAACATTTATCATTCATATATATAAATAAGCTATTCCTTGCACCAATTCTGCACAGCTTGTGAAACCATGTCATTTAAATGAGAATATATTTGTAGTAATCACTGAGCTACTACTTCAGGGGTAAAACATCATCTCTACTCTGAAAGTACTTCAATTTAGCTAAAGAAATAAGGGAGCATTTTGCTTCTATCTTTTAACTGTTAACTTTTATAACTGTTTATTAATTATAACCACTGATAAGCAAAATAAACTGAAGTTACTTTTTTATTTTTTTCACCTTCCAATTATATTCATTTCTGTCAATACCCATATTTTGTCATGGTTGGGTTTTTTTTGTTTGTGGTTTTTTTTTTTTTTCCAGTTTAAAAAGTACAGTCAAGATCCAGAGGAAATAAGAAAGAGGGTGTTTGAAATGGCCAACTATGTCAACATGGTATGGTATACTTCAAGTGCAATTTTAACAATTTGTAAGGCGGTGTCATTGGGTGTATCTATAAATGCTCATGAAGCAGGGAAAGAAAGTCAATACTCCTAAGGTTAATACTGTTGATTGGTTCTTGAAATTTTGCTACTGAATTGAATATTAATATTACATGATAGAGATGTTTCTTACCTACTTGCCACACAACTCTCAGGCTGATGAAGGTATAAAAAATGGTTTTGTTTGAATTGGTTTTTTTGTTTTGTTTTTCTAAAGCCTGGGGAGACAGCACTGACCAGCAAATCCCAACAGAAAGCCAATCTATGGGACATTATGGGGAAACAAACAAAATCAGCCAAACTCTGGTGCAGTAATATCTTTCAATACATCATCTCATTGAATCTTCAAAACAACTCTGAGATATTCCTAAACCTAATTTATAGCTAAAGAATTAAATTCTGGGAAGCAAAGTAACTTGCCTAAAATCACAAAGTTGGGAAATGGTAGAGATAAGATTTGAACTTGGATTGGTTGGATTTCAAAGTCCATTTCAATTGGAAAGATGTTGATTTCAAAGTCCATTTCAACTGGAAAAATTAGATGATTTTGTCATCTAATTAACAAAATCTTTTAAAAATGATTTCTGTATCCCTTCTATTTAAATCTAATTGTTAGTGTCTTGTTAGTTGAACACACAGTTAGTCTGCCTACTTACATGAGCGAGTCACTTTGTGGTAGCCTGCAAGTTCTCTAAGGACAGAGAGAAAATGAAGGTGGATTTAATGACCAACATCATCCCTATCTCATCTTCTCACCACAAAGATCATTCTGACTCCTCTTAAAGAACCCCAAGAACTGGCCATATTTATTGAACATCTTTGTGACAGGAAATTTTCTAGGTGACAGAAATTAAGTGAGGAACAAAACTGACAAATATCCCTTCAAGGAGTTTACATTCTTGTTCAAGATGAACATAAACACACTAAATAAAGAGAATATAGGATGGTGACTATAAGTGCTATAAAAAAATAAAGCAGCTTAAAAATAAAGAGATAGAGAGGTTCATCTTGGGTGCTATGTTAAATAGGAAAGCTCAAGTCCAGAGTGTCCAAGTTGACATTTGAGTAGGGAAAGGAAGGGAGATAAGAGTCTGACTCTAGGGGAGGTTGTGCAAGGCAGAGTGAGGTTCTGAGAACAGAACCTAGATTGTCATATTTGAGGAACAGTGGGATGGCCATTGTGGCTGGCATGCAGTAAGCCAGGGCAAGGGTGGGAGCAAATGACATCTGACAGGTAGCAGTGGTCAGAACCTGCAGCTCTTGGTAGGCCTGTGTAAGGACTTTGTTATTCTTCACAAGCAAGGAAGACATTGGAGAGCCTGAGCTGAGGTGTAACATGTTCAGATGTGTATTCTTAAAAGATTATCTTGGCCATTATGTTGGAAATAAACTGAAGGAAAGCAATTGGCAGAAGGTAGGGGAATTATTCCCTAATTCAGGGCAAGAGATGATGGTGGCTTGAGAAAAAGCAGAGGTATTGGATCTATTGAGAATAGCTGATTTCTGGATAGAGTACACAGGGTAGATGAGGTAGATGAGAGATAAGAAGTATAAGAAAAGGGAAAGAGTCAAGTGACATCAAGGATTTGGACCTGAGCAACTTTAAGGATGGGTAACATGGTGGGGGATAATGACTCAGAGGAAAGATGAGGATTTCCATTTTGAACACATTCGCTTTGAGATATCTTTTTGTATAGAGATTTCCAGGGGCACATCATTATGTTGTATACCTAAAAGTAATATAATGCTATATGTAAATTATATCTCAACAAAAATATTATTGTTTCTTAGTGGGGGTGGCAATGGCAGTGGATTGCTAATTTCTATTAAAAATGTTCTATGACTAAGTAATTTTTTTAAATGTGTACATGTTTCATTTATACATTTATACATTTTTATATTTAAGAAATGAAAAATTAGAGACTTTACATTTCAAAAATCAGAGAAATAATACTAGGAAATTTCCCTGAGATGAGGGGTAGACATGTCCATATTGACAATGCCCTCCACATGTCTAGCACCTAGTAACATGTGTCAGGTTATATCATTGTAAACTTTTGGATCATTAAAGATTAAAGAGAAGATTCATGGATGCAAAAAAAAAAAAAAAGATTTCCAGGTGAAAATGTTAGATATACAAGATTGATTGGAGTTCAGGGGCTAGGTCTGGGTGGAGATATAAATCCATGTCTTTAACACATACAGAATGGCATATGACATGGATCAGCAAACTGTAGCTTGTGGGCCAGATCTGACCTGCTGCCTTTTTAAAAGTAGCTTTAATGAAACATAGCCACACCCATTTGTTTACACATTGTCTAAGGCTGTTTTCCTGTTATAGTGCCAGTGGTGGTGAGTAGTTACCACAGAGACCACGCAGCCTCAAAGTCTGAAGCATTTTCTGTGGATCTTTACAGAATAAGCTTACCAATCCTGGTATAAGAGAACCAAAGGAGTAGGCATAGATTAGTAGAAAAAAGACTGAGAACAGGTCCTTGAAGTTCTTCTTTGAGGAGAGATCAAAGTGCAGGAGAAAATGACAGAGACCAATAAAGAGTAGACAATGAGCTTTGAGAAAAATCAGGGGATAGTGTTGTTCTGGAAGCTCCCTGAAACAAAAATCTATCAAAGGAAGAAATGATCAATGATGTTAGATGCTTCTGAGGATTGAGGATTGGCCATTGGATTTAACAGAGTAGAAGTTATTAGTCACCTGGATGATGCAAGTTTCTGTAGAGTGTAAGAGGACAAGCATGATTAGAGTGAGTCCAATGAGAATAGGAAGTAGAACTAGAGACACCAGATACAGAAAATTCTCTTCAGAAGTTTTGCTATAAATGGAAGCAGAGAAATGGGAAATAAGTGAAAGGGAGAGGGGTCATAAAAGTCGTCCCCCAAGCATGATGGGTCATCCTTTTTATGCTGATGGGAATGATTCTGTGGAAGGCTAAGCATAGAATTGCAAGGAAGATGGAAGAATTGCTGGAATAATCTCCTTGACCTGGAAAGAGGTCGGAGATCTAGTGCATGAGTGGAGAAGTTGGCCTTAGGCATGCAGCATTCATTCATATAGTAAAGAAGGGGAGGTATATGTTGTTTGAAGTAGGCCAGTAGGCAGACAGTGGTGGGAGCTTGTGGATATTCTCTTCTGGTTGTTTCTATACTCTGAGTGAATTTGGAAGCAGGGGCATCTGCTCAAAGTGAGGTTTTAATAGAAAGTGTCACAATTTCTAAAAGAGAAGAGTGAGCATGGAAAAAATGTGCGGAAGCCTCTGGGAGTAAATGGATTTTGGAAATGCAGCAGGTTTGCTGAGACTGGTAAAGACCACTTGAGGTTAGTAGTCATGGCTTCCAAGTGAAAGCAGTCAGCATAGTGTGCTCTCTCCTTTGTTCTGGGGCATGGTGCAGGAGAGACATAGGGAGGAATTGTTTTAACCAGGATCGAAGTTTTGTCAGGTGGGTCAAATAAAGAAAGAACGGAAGAGGGAATTTGAGGGAATCATCAAGGGGAGGGTTTTATCTAGTTAGATTCTGACTTTTCTTTTGATGATAGTTGCATTCCTCAATGCTTTTATTGTTTTCCAAACTACTTAAACCATTTCTTCAGGTTTCTCAGCAGGAAGTTGCCCCATGAGAAAACCTGTCACTGTGCAGGTTTTTTTCCAGCTTTATTGCGATATAATTGGCATATAACACTGCGTGAATTTAAGGGGTCCAGTGTGTTGATTTGATATACTTACTTGCAAAATGATTTCTGCCATAGGTTAGCTAACACCTCCATTGCATCACATAGTTGCCGTTGCTTTTTTGTGGTGAGAGCATTTAAAAATTATTCTCACCAATCTTAAAGTAATTAAGATGGTATTATTACTATCACTACCAAGCTGTACATTAGATCCCCAGAGCTCATTCATCTAATAACTGGAAGTTTATCTGACCAACACTGTGCAGTTTTGTAAACTATAGTAGCAATTTAAACTTTTGTTTTTAGAGTAAACATATTGTCTTATAAGATTAATTCATTATTTCTAAAGATTATCCTATGTGCATTATAGATTATTTGGTTCAGTCCAGGTTTAAGAATTAGAGGACCACTTACTTTATTGTGACTCACAGATGCAGGACTTTTTCATATAGCATGTTCCTTTCCCAGTGTCCAAACCAGTACTGGATCAACCTTGCTAATTCTGAAATGTTATTACTCTGAGAACATTGCAAAGCATTTGAATAAATACACTTAAGTTGAAGTGATAGTAATGAACTACTAACAGAAAATTATAATGTTTCTTGAGGTTGCAAGTAAGAGAAGTTTGTTTCAATAGGCACTTTTCTCCAAAAAAAAAAAAAAAAAAGAGTTTTCACACTGAATTATCTAAGGGTGTCTGTCTTGCCTAAACAGGATTGCTAGCATCTGTGAAAAGAGGTAGTAACTTCCATTTCACATGTTTGGAAAGTTTTTATAGTGCTGCTATTAATAAGTTCAAAAATCTACAGTTCATTGAAAATATTGAAAGATAATATCACCATTATGTAGTTCCTTTGACATGTATTCTCTTTGGACAGCTTTACAAAAAGCTCAATACTCATGTGGCCTTAGTTGGTATGGAAATCTGGAATGATGAGGATAAAATAAAGATAACCCCAAATGCAAGCTTCACCTTGGAAAATTTTTCTAAATGGAGGGGAAGTGTCCTCCTCCGAAGAAAACATCATGATATCGCTCAGTTAATCACGTATGTATAGATTTTCCCCTTTGTATGTTAAATGGTATTTAGCATAGAAACTTTCCAAAGCCTTGGCAAGGCAAGTGGTATCTCAGGGGTTAGGGTAAGAGGAAGTGGCTTACACAATGGGGTTGAAGGTTTAAAAAGTACTCATTTGAATATTATGGTGAATATGCTCTTACCTTTGTTACAAGTATTTCTTTTTCTTTCATTTTTAAAGAAAAGCTAACAATTTAGCAATGATTCATCAGAATTTTGTCTGTTTTGATTAGGTATACAGAAACGAAAGATGGGTTTAGATAATGGCAAGAGAAATTTCAATTCAATGTTTTTAAAAGACTTGATTAGCTTTAAGCACTAGTCAGGACAAACTTCTAGGATTGAAAGAAAATTGCATATTATATTCTAATCCCACACCTCTACCATCCTGCTGAAATGACTAATTTAAAAAAAAAAAACAACCAGGAAGTAAATCTGGTGACTATAAATTAGACAAGACTGCTGAGCATATGCCTCAAAAGAAATCAAGAAAATTGCAGCTGGAATCAGATAGAAGGAAGCAGCAAGAAGTGACTTAAAATTATTCAAGTTTTACTTCCTAAGAAAACAGGAGTTGTTATAGGAAATAAGAATTAATTAATATTCTGTGTAGTTATCTACTACACATAACATATCAGCCCACAACTTCCTACTTAAAATAAATCTTCTTAAGTGTCTGGTTCCTTGCCTGGTGTGGCTGGAGCATGGGCGCTGGGTTGGTCATCTCTGCATAAACAGCTTTCATGTGGCTAACTAGGACTGCCTCCAGCATGGCAGTCTCAGGGTTCTGGAGATCTTGCAAGGTGACTAGTTTTCCCCCAGAAGAAGCATTCTAAGAGCACCAAGAGAAAGCTTCAAGACTTCCATGACTGAAGCTTAGAAATTGCACAGTGTCTACTAGGTATTTATCCAAAGGATACAAAAATAATGATTCAGTGGGGCACCTGCACCCCAGTGTTTATAGTAACAGTGTCCACAACAGCCAAAATATCGAAAGAGCCCAGATATCCATCGACAGATGAATGGATAAAGAGGATGTGATATATATATATATATATATATATATATATATATACACAATGGAATATTACTCAGCCATCGAAAAGAAAGAAATCTCGCCATTTGCAACTATGTGGATAGAACTAGAGTGTATTACGCTAAGTGAAATAAGTCATTCGGAGAAAGACAAATACCATATGATTTCACTCATATGTGGAGTTTAAGAAACAAAATAGATGAACATAGGGGAAGGGAAAGAAAAGTAAAATAAGATGAAAACAGAGAGGGAGGCAAACCGTAAGAGACTCTTAACTATAGGGAACAAACTTAGGGTTGCTGGAGGGGAGGTGATTGGGGGATGGGGCAATTGGGTGATGGGCATTAAAGAGGGCACAAAATGGCAGTCCAATATAAAAAGATATGATGGAAGGAAATAACTGTCCTTTCACTTGTAAACTGAAAGTCATAGCCTTTACCTGACAAATTAACAAAAGGTATATATCTATACCTGGCATAACCAGGTAAGAACCTTGTGGTACAGCTATACTCTACCCACTGAAAACAGGAACCAAAATAGTTAACTCCATAATGGGAGAAGATTTTATTTATTATAAATGAGCTGGTAGTGAGTATTAAACCCACACAAATGCAGACTTAAGTAATTTTATAATATAATTTTTAAAGAGGATATAAATGCCATGAATCTTTAAAATATGTATAATGCAAAATACCATTTCAAAATAACAGATATCTGAGAACTTTCCAAAGGAAATGTAAAGTGGGAACAAGTTCTCTAATTTTCCTTATTTTGCATGGCAAAATTAATACTCTCCATTCTTGAGGATGATAACCGGGAAAATATAAGTTCAACTTTTTATGTAAATGCATCTACTAAGGGAATTTTTAAAATAATGCATTCTTTGCAAATTACTAAAGACAAACCAGGGCTAGGATCTTGAACAGATAGCAGAATAATAACAAAGGCAGCACATGAAATCACTACAAATTGAAAGAAAAACAAAATGAACAAAATTAAAAAATAAAATTAAAATTACAAAAGACCAAACCAATTGCTTATGCAAATAAATGCAAGTGGTTCAAATTCCTTTTCAGTAACAAATATTTCAGTAACATAAGTGCTTCAGTAACACAAATACGTTCAGAATGGACCCAAATTCCAAATCCCACTATAGCTAAAACAGTGCTAAAAGAGAACAAAAGTAAATGGATATAAAAATATATGAGAGAAAAATATAAATTAAAACAAAGCACATGTGATAATACTAATATACAAATATGTATATATACATATATTATAATAAATAATAAATAAATAATAAAATATATTTAATATTTTATGTATATATAAAATATTAAAAAGGTGTTTATATCCAGGTGCTTATATTTAGGTGATATGACAACCATTGCATATAAAAAAAGCCTAATTCAATTTCAAAAACTGAAGGAAATATTTAAGTTATTATTCACAATGAGAGTTTCTCTATTAACTGTTTAGAGTTCTGGATTGTTTATAGAACATATAGTTGAGAGTCATAAATTGTATCATTTTTTTTTTCTTTCTTGCAGAGCAACAAAACTTTCTGGAACAACCGTGGGCCTTGCTTTCATGTCTACAATGTGCTCTCCTTATCATTCTGTTGGCATAGTTCAGGTTTGTTTGAAGATAAATAGTTAGTTCTACAATTCAAGTGTGTCAAATGCTCTTTTTTCTGAATCATGTAGTTTTTTGTTGTTGTTATTGTTGATATGGTAAATAACATGGATTGGATTTCAAATCTTGAAACAGTCTTGCATATCCAGTATAAACCCAGCATGGTCATAATACATTATCTTTTTTATATCTTGCTGGATTCAATAAGCTAACATATCTTGAGGGTTTCTATATTCCATATAATCATGAGGGATATTAGTCTGTAGTTGTCTTTTCCTGTTACGTGTTTTTCAGGTTTTATTATTAGGGTAAATCTGGTCACATAAAATGATATATTCCCAACTCTTCAATTTTCTGGAATGTCTTAGCAAAATTGACATTATTCCTTCCTAAAATATTTGGTACAATTCATCAGTAAAACCATATGGGTCTGGCATTGTCCTTATGGAAAGGTTTTTAACTACAAATACAATTTCTTCCATAGCTACAGGACTATTCAGGTTATTTATCTTTTCTTGAATGAGACTTGGCAATTTGTATCTTTAAGGAAAGTGTCCATTTCATTTAAGTTGGCATAAATTTGTTGATGATATTCCTATAATATCCTTTTTTTATATCTGTAGAATTTTTTATATCTGTAGTGATGTCCTCTCTCATTCATGATATTAGTAATTTACGTCTTTTTCTCATGGTCAGTCTCACTAAGAGTTTATTAATTTTATTCATTTCTAAGAAACCGCTTTTGTTTTATTGATGCTCTGTGGTTTTCCTTCTTTCAGTTTCATTGATTTCTGCTCTTCTCTTGATTATTGAATTTCTTTTGCTTTCTCTGCATTTAATTTGTTCTTTTTTTTTTTCTATTACTTAAGGGAGAATATTAGATCATTCATTTGAGACTTCTTCTTTTCAAATGTAAACATTTAATGCATAAATTTCCTGTCATGCACTGCTTTAGCTGAACCCATCATATTTAGATATGTGTGTTTTCATTCAGTTAAAAATATTTTCTAATTTCTTTTTTGATCTCCTTTTTGATTCATGTATTATTTAGAAGTGTACTGTAATAATTTCCATTATGTTTTTTTTTTTAGTTTCATGTTGTTATGATCTGCATATTCATTTGCTAGGGCTGCCATAACAAAATACCCCAGAGTGCATGGCTTAAACAACAGAAATGTATTTTCTGAGTTTTGGAGGTTAAAAATCCAAGATCCAGATTTTGGTAGGTTTGGTTTCTCCTAAGGTCTCCCCCGTTGGCTTTCAGATGGCCACCTTTTTGCTGTGTCCTCACGTGGCTTTTCCTTTGTGCACACATCCCTTCCTCTTTAGTCCTGTTGGATTAGGGCCCCAGGAGTATAGTCTCATTTAACCTTAATTATCTCCTCAGAAGCCCTATCTCCAAATACAGTCACATTGGTGGTTAAGGCTTCAACATATGAATTGGAATGTGGGGGGGGGGGGCACAATTCAGTCCATAATAGTCTAGGAACATACTTAGTAGAATTTCAATATTTTTAAACTTTTTGAGGTTTGTTCTTGGTCAGTACTGCATATGAACTTGAAAAAGAATATCTTCTGCTGTTATTGGATGGAGCATTCTGTAATTGTCAAGTTAACTTATAGTGTTGTTCAGTTCTTTTGAATCATTGATGTAGAAAGAGTAGTTAAGTATCCAAGTATAATTGTAGATTTGTCTATTCTTTCAAATCTATAAGTTTTCACTTCATGTATTTTGAAGCTCTGTTGTTAAGCAAATACACAAATAGAGTTGTCATGTCTTTTTGGAGAATTAATCCATTTATTATTTCATGTTCCTCTTTTTTCCTGAAATATTCCTGTTATGAAGTCTACCTTGTCTGTTATCATTATAGTTACTCCAACATTTGTGGCTAAAGTTTGCCTGATACAACCTTTTCCTTACTTGTATTTTTAGCATATATTTTTCTCTACATTTAAAGGTTTCTTGTAGACAGTATATACTTGGGTTTTACTTTTTATCTAATCTGACAATTTCTGTCTTTTATTTGGTGTATTTAAATCATTTATATGTAATATAATTATTGATATTGCTGAACCAAAATCTTCCATTTTGCTAGATCTTTGCTATTCCATCTATTCTATATTTTTCTACCCTCTTTAGGATTGAGGATTTTTGAAAATAATTTCATTTATTTCCATTATTAGCTTTTCATTTTTATCTCTCTTTATTTTTAATGGTTGTCTTTGTTTATTATATACCTCCGCTTGTCTGTTTTTACCTTGAAATACTCTTGTCCTCAGCGTGACTGGGTGGTGCTGTCAGTTAAGCATCAGACACCTGGTTTCACCTCAGGTCGTGATCTAAGGGTTGTGAGATCGAGCCCCACGTTGGGCTCCATGCTCAGCATGGAGTCTGCTTAAGACTCTCTCCCTCTGCCCCTCCTCCCTGCACTCTCTCCCTCTCTCTCTCTAAAAAAATAAATAAAATCTTAAGAAAAAAGAAATATTCTTGAGCTGCTTCACATGTAGTATAAGGATATTATAAGAGTATACCTCTAATTACTCCCTTTGATTTTTTGTGCTATTGTTATCATATGCTTAACTTTACATACATTAAAAATACACAACATATTGTTACCAATTTTTCTTAGTTTTTCTCAATGCAATTTAAAATAAGAAAAAAATAGTATTATGCTTATCTTATCTTTACCTACACTCACCTTTATCACATTCCCAACACTCTCCACTGCTTTTTTTTAACACTCTCCATTTTTTTTGATCTTTTTTATTTTTATTTTTTTAACTTTATTTTACTATGTTATGTTAATCACCATACATTACATCATTAGTTTTTGATGACTGTTCCATGATTCATTGTTTGCATATAACCCCAGTGCTCCATTCAATATGTGCTCTCTTTAACCCATCACCAGGTTAACCCATCCCCCCATTGCCCTCCCCTCTAGAACCCTCAGTTTGTTTCTCAGAGTCCATAGTCTCTCATGGTTCGTCTCCCCCTCCGGTTTCCCCCCCATCATTTTTCCCTTCCTACTATCTTCTTTTTTTTTTTTTTTAACATATAATGTATTATTTGTTTCAGAGGTCCAGGTCTCTGATTCAACAGTCTTACACAATTCACAGCACTCACCATAGCACATACCCTCCCCAATGTCTATCACTCAGCCACCCCATCCCTCCCAACACCACCACTCCAGCAACCCTCAGTTTGTTTCCTGAGATTAAGAATTCCTCATATCAGTGAGGTCATATGATACATGTCTTTCTCTGATTGACTTATTTTGCTTAGCATAATACCCTCCAGTTCCATCCACATCGTTGCAAATGGAAGATTTCTGGGGTTTTGGGGATGGCTGCATAATATTCCATTGTATATATATACCACCTCTTCTTTATCCATTCATCTGTTGATGGACATCGTGGCTCTTTCCATAGTTTGGCTGTTATGGACCTTGCTGCTATAAACATTGGGGTGCACATACCCCTTCAGATCCCTACATTTGTATCTTTGGGGTAAATACACAGTAGTACAATTGCTGGGTCGTATGGTAGCTCTATTTTCAACTTTTTGAGGAACCTCCATACTGTTTTCCAGAGTGGCTGCACCAGCTTGCATTCCCACCAACAGTGTAGGAGGGTTCCCCTTTCTCCACATCCCTGCCAACATCTGTCATTTCCTGACTTGTTAATTTTAGCCATTCTGACTGGTGTGAGGTGGCATCTCATTGAGGTTTTGATTTGGAATTCCCTGATGCCGAGTGATGTTGAGCACTTTTTCATGTGTTGGTTGGCCATTTGGATGTCTTCTTTGGAAAAATGTCTGTTCATGTCTTCTGCCCATTTCTTGATTGGATTCTTTGTTTTTTGGGTATTGAGTTTGATAAGTTCTTTATAGATTTTGGATACTAGCCCTTTATCTGATATGTCATTTGCAAATATCTTCTCCCATTCTGTCGGTTGTCTTTTGGTTTTGTTGACTGTTTCCTTTGCTGTGCAAAAGCTTTTTATCTTGATGAAGTCCCAATAGTTCATTTTTCCCCTTGCTTCCCTTGCCTTTGGCAATGTTTCTAGGAAGAAGTTGCTTCGGCTGAGGTCGAAGAGGTTGCTGCCTGTGTTCTCCTCTAGGATTTTGATGGACTCCTGTCTCACATTTAGTGAGTCTATTTTTGTGTGTGGTGTAAGCAAATGGCCCAGTTTATCTTCTGCATGTGGCTGTCCAATTTTCCCAACACCATTTGTTGAAGAGACTGTCTTTTTTCCATTGGACATTCTTTCCTGCTTTGTCGAAGATGAGTTGACCATAGAATTGAGGGTCCATTTCTGGGCTCTCTATTCTGTTCCATTGATCTATGTGTCTGTTTTTGTGCCAGTACCATACTGTCTTGATGATGACAGCTTTGTAATAGAGCTTGAAGTCCAGAATTGTGATGCCGCCAGCTTTGCTTTTCTTTTTCAACATTCCTCTGGCTATTCGGGGTCTTTTCTGGTTCCATACAAATTTTAGGATTATTTGTTCCATTTCTTTGAAAAAAGTGGATGGTATTTTGATGGGGATTGCATTAAATGTGTAGATTGCTCTACGTAGCATTGACATCTTCCCAATAGTTGTTCTTCCAATCCATGAGAATGGCACATTTTTCCATTTCTTTGTGTCTTCCTCAATTTCTTTCATGAGTATTTTATAGCTTTCTGAGTACAGATATAGATATAGTATATAGATTCTTTGCCTCTTTGGTTAGATTTATTCCTAGGTATCTTATGGTTTTGGGTGCAATTGTAAATGGGATTGACTCCTTCATTTCTCTTTCTTCTGTCTTGTTGTGGGTGTATAGGAATGCCACTGATTTCTGTGCATTGATTTTATATCCTGCCACCTGACTGAATTCTTGTATGAGTTCTAGCAGTTTTGGGGTAGTCTTTGGGGTTTTCCACATAAAGTATCATATCATCTGCAAACAGTGAGAGTTTTCTTCTTTGCCGATTTGGATGCCTTTGATTTCTTTTTGTTGTCTGATTGCTGTGGTTAGGACTTCTAATACTCTGTTGAATAGCAGTGGTGATAGTGGACATCCCTGCCATGTTCCTGGCCTAGGGGGAAAGCTCTCAGTTTTTCCCCATTGAGAATGAGTTTCACTGTAGGTTTTTCATAGATGGCTTTTATGATATTGAGGTATGTACCCTCTATCCCTATACTCTGAAGAGTTTTGATCAAGAAAGGATGCTGTACTTTGTCAAATGCTTTTTCTGCATCTACTGAGAGGATTATATGATTCTTGTTCTTTCTTTTATTAATGTATTGTATCACATTGATTGATTTGTGGATGTTGAACCAACCTTGCAGCCCAGGGATAAATACCACTTGGTTGTGGTGAATAATCCTTTTAATGTACTGTTGGATCCTATTGGCTAGTATTTTGGTGAGAATTTTTGCATCCATGTTCATCAAGGATATTGGTCTGTAATTCTCCTTTTTGATGAGGTCTTGTCTGATTTTGAGATCAATGTAATGCTGGCCTCATAAAACGAGTTTGGAAGTTTTCCTTCCATTTTTATTTTTTGGAACACTTTCAGAAGAATAGGTATTAATTCTTCTTTAAAAGTTTGCTAGAAATCACCTGGGAAGCCATCGGGCCCTGGGCTTTTGTTTGTTGGGAGATTTTTGATGATTGCTTCAATTTCCTTAGTGGTTCTAGTCTGTTCAGGTTTTCTATGTCTTCCTGGTTCAGTTTTGGTAGTTGATACATCTCTAGGAATGCATCCATTTCTTCCAGATTATCTAATTGGCTGGCATAGAGTTGCTCATAATATGTTCTTATAATTGTTTGTATTTCTTTGGTGTTGGTTTGATCTCTCCTCTTTCATTCATGATTTTGTTGATTTGGGTCCTTTCTCTTTTCTTTTTGATAAGTCTGGCCAGGGGTTTATCAATCTTGTTAATTCTTTCAAAGAAGCAGCTCCTTGTTTCATTGATCTGTTCTACTGTTCTTTTGATTTCTATGCCATTGATTTCTGCTCTGATCTTGATTATTTCTCTTCTCCTGCTGGGTTTAGGCTTTATTTGCTGTTCTTTCTCCAGCTCCTTTAGGTGTAGGGTTAGGTTGTGTATTTGAGACCTTTCTTGTTTCTTGAGAAAGGCTTGCATTGCTATATACTTTCCTCTTAGGACTGCCTTTGCTGCATCCCAAAGATTTTGAACAGTTGTGTTTTCATTTTCATTTGTTTCCATGAATTTTTTTTAAAGATTTTATTTATTTATTGGACAGAGAGAGACAGAGCAAGAGAGGGAACACAAGCAGGGGGAGTGGGAGAGGGAGAAGCAGGCTTCCAACTGAGCAGGGAGCCCAATGCGGGGCTTGTTCCCAGGACGCTGGGATCATGACCTGAGCTGAAGGCAGATGTTTAATGACTGAGCCACCCTGGTGCCCCTCCATGGATTTTTTAAATTCTTCTTTAATTTCCTGGTTGACCCATTCATTCTTTAGTAGGATGCTCTTTAGCCTCCATGTACTTGAGTTCTTTCCGACTTTCCTCTTGTGATTGAGTTCTAGTTTCAAAGCATTGTGGTCTGAAAATAGGCAGGGAATGATCCCAGTCTTTTGGTACTGGTTGAGACGTGATTTGTGACCTGGGATGTGATCTATTCTGGAGAATGTTCCATGGGCACTAGAGAAGAATGTGTATTCTGTTGCTTTGGGATGAAATGTTCTGAATAGATCTGTGAAGTCCATTTGGTCCAGTGTGTCATTTAAAGTCTTTATTTGCTTCTTGATCTTTTGCTTAAAGGATCTGTCCATTTCAGTGAGGGGGGTGTTAAAGTCCCCTACTATTATTGTATTGCTGTCAATGTGTTTCTTTGATTTTGTTATTAATAGGCTTATATAATTAGCTGCTCCCATGTTAGGGGCGTAGATATTTACAATTGTTAGATCTTCATGTTGGATAGACCCTTTAAGTAGGATATAGTGTTCTTCCTCATCTCTTATTATTGTCTTTGGTTTAAAATCTAATTTGTCTGATATTACAGATAGCCACCCCAGCTTTCTTTTGGTGTCCATTAGCATGGTAAATGGTTTTCCACCCCCTCACTTTCAATCTGGAGGTGCTTTGGGTCTAAAATGAGTCTCTTGCAGACAGCATATTGATGGGTCTTGTTTTTTTTAATCCATTCTGATAGCCTGTGTCTTTTGATTGGGGAATTTAGCCCATTCACATTCAGGGTAACTATTGAAAGATATGAATTTAGTGCCATTGTATTGCCTGTAAGGTGACTGTTACTGTATATTGTCTGTGTTCCTTTCTGGTCTATGTTACTTTTAGGCTCTCTCTTTGCTTAGAGGACCCCTTTCAGTGTTCTTGTAGGGCTGGTTTCGTGTTTGCAAATTCCTTTAGTTTTTGTTTGTCCTGGACGCTTTTCATCTCTCCTTCTATTTTCAATGACAGCTTAGCTGGATATAGTATTCTTGGCTGCATATTTTTCTTGTTTAGTGCTCTGAATATATCATGCCAGTCCTTTCTGGCCTGCCTGGTCTCTGTGGATTTGTTGTCAGTCTAATGTTTCTACCATTGTAGGTTACAGATCTCTTATCCCAAGCTGCTTTCAGGATTTTTTCTTTGTCTCTGAGACTCATAAATTTTACTATTAGATGTCAGGGTGTTGACGACTGATTTTTATTGATTTTGAAGGGGGTTCTCTGTGCCTCCTGGATTTTGATGCCTGTTTCCTTCCCCAAATTAAGGAAGTTCTCTGCTATAATTTGCTCCAATATACCTTCTGCCCCTCTCTCTCTTTCTTCGTCTTCTTGGATCCCAATTGTTATAATATTGTTTCATCTTATGGTATCACTTATCTCTCGAATTCTGCCCTCGTGATCCAGTAGTTGTTTATCTCTCTTTTTCTCAGCTTCTTTATTTTCCATCATTTGGTCTTCTATATCAATAATTCTCTTCTCTGCCTCATTTATCCTAGTAGTTAGAGCCTCCATTTTTTGATTGCACCTCATTAATAGCCTTTTTGATTTTGACTTGGTTAGATTTTAGTTCTTTTATTTCTCCAGAAAGAGTTTCTCTAGTATCTTCCATGCTTTTTTCAAGCCCAGCTAGTATCTTTATCATCGACATTCTGAACTCTATTTCCAACATGTTACTAATGTCCATATTGATTATGTCCCTGGCAGTCATACTGCCTCTTGTTCTTTTTTTTTGAGGTGATTTTTTCCATTTGTCATTTTGTCCAGAGGAGAATAGATGAATGAGAGAAGAAAATGCTAACAGTGGTAACAACAACCCCAGAAAAATATACACTAAACAAATCGGAAGAGCCCTGAAACTGGGGGGAAAGAAAGGGAAAGAAAGAAAAAAGAAAAAGATAAAAAAAAAAGAATGTTCTCAAATATGATCAGGCTGGTGAATAGATCAGTGCCACACACTAGATTTTGGACGTATTTTGGTCTGTTAGAAGAAAGTGCTTCCCAAAATTTTAAAGAAAGAAAAACATATATGTACAAAATAAGGGTAAATACGATGAAGGGATGGAATATGACTGTCATGATAAAAAATTATAAAAGATTTTATAAAAGGAATTGATAGGAAGTTGGTTGAAAAAAGAAAGAAGAGAAAAATAAAAAAAAGAAATAAAAGGGAGAGAATGTGACCAGGGAAGAGACTAGAACAAAGCCATACACTAGAGATTTAGGGTCTATTTTGATCTGTTAGAAGCAACTGTATCCCAAAATTTTAAAGAGAGAACAACTTCTATATAAAGCAAAAATAAGGTTACCTACTATGAAGGGATAGAATATGACTCTAAAATGAAAAATAAAAAAGATTTTTAAAAAAGGGATTGATAAGATGTTGGTTGCAAAAGGGAAAAGGAAAATTCAATAAAAAAAAAGAAATTAAAAAAATTAGCTTTGTAAGACTAAAGAATTAGGGGGGAAAAAGCCATGAATTCTATGTGCTGTATTCTCCCAGCGCTGGAGTTCTGCTGTTCTCATTGATCAGTAAATTTGGTCTTGGCTCACTGTTCTTGCTGATCTTCTGGGCGAGGGGCCTGTTGCCATGGTTTCCAAATGTCTTTGCCGGAGGCGGAATCTCCCCACCCTTGTCGGTCAGGGCTAAGGAATCTGCTCGGTTTGCTCTGGGGAGCTTTTGTTCCCTGCAAGCTTTCCGTACAGCTCTGGAGGCTGAGAGTGAAAATGGTGGCCTCCCAATCTCTGCCCTGGAGGAGCCGAGAACTCGGAGCCCCACTCCTCAGTGCGCCCCCAGAAAAAAGCAGTCAATCACTCCCGTCTCCCCAGTCTCTGGCCGCAGTCCGTGCTCACCCGGCCAGTGACCCAGCGTTTCTTTCTCTGGCACACAACCCGTGTGGAGTCTCCAAACCCAGCAGATCCCTGCAGTGCACTCCCGCGCCTCTCCTCCCAGGGGAGGAAGGGGAGTCTCCCCGGATCTGCCCCTTGTTGGGTCCCTGCAGGAAGAGCAGTGGCCCAACTGTGCCACGGATCATGGTTTATGGCAACCCCGGGCTGAGAGCCCACGCCTGGGCTCCGCCTCTGCAGCGGGCTTCCCTGCTCTGATACCTGGGAGCTCTGCTGCACTCAGGCACCCCCGTCTTTCTGTGACCCCGAGGGTCCTAAGACCACACTGTCCCAGCAAGAGTTCCACCCCCCACTTAGCCACTGGAGTGACGTCCCTCAGTGGAGCCGACTTCTAAAAGTTCTGATTTTGTGCTCCGCGGCTCTATCACTTGTCAGAAGCGACTGACGGAGGCCCCCTCCCCCGCTGTCTATCCTCCCGAATATTGCCTCAGATTCACTTCTCTGCACGTCCTACCTTCCAGAATGTGGTCGCTTTTCTGTTCAGAGTTGCTATTCTTTTCTTCGATCTCCTGTTGAGTTCATAGGTGTTCAGAATGGTTTGATCCCTATCTAGCTGAATTCCTGGGACCAGATGAAATTTAGGTCTCCTACTCCTTTGCATCTTACTCCTTCTCAACACCCTCCATTTCTTTATATAGCTACAAGTTTCTATCTGGTATATATATATTTTTTCTTCCAGAAGATTTGTAAAAAATATTTCCTGTAATACAGGTCTGCTCTCAATGAATTCTTTCAGTTGCTTCAGATAACTCTACCTCTCTTTTATTTTTGCATGTATTTTCACTGGGTTTGTAATTCTGAGTTAATAATGTTTTACTTTCAGCACTTCTAATGATTTCACTTCACTGTCTGCTGGATTGCAGAGTTCCTGATGAGAAGAAGTCGGCTGTAAACTTTATCTTTGTTGCTCTAAAATGTGTCTTTTTTTCCTACTTCAAGATTTCCCCTTTCTTTTTAATTTTCTTCAGTTTGATTATAATTATGATATAACTAAATGGGTTTTTTGGGAGAAATGGTTAATTTATCCCACTTAGTGTTCTCTGAACTTCTTGGGCCTGGGGCTCGTATCCGTGATGAATTTTGCAAAATTCTGGGCCATTACTTCTTCAAATATTTCTTCTATTTCATTCTGTCCCTTTTTTCTTCCAGGGATACCAACTACATGTATCTGTGACCATTCTATATTGCCCCTCAAAACTTGTATCCTCTGTTCTGCTGTTTGTTTGTTTTCTTTTTTATTCTTTTTGCATTTTGTGTTTCCATTTGAGTAATTTTTGTTTATTAAGACCAGTGATTATTTCCTCAGCTATTCCAAATCTACTGTTAAGCCTGTTGAAGACATCATTCATCTCTGTTATTGTCTTTTTCATTTCTAGCATTTCCATTTGAGTCTTTCTTATGGTGTCCAGCTCTGCTGAAATTTCTCATCCAAACTTGTGTGCTATTCATCTTTTCCACTGGAGCTTTTAACTTATTAATCATAGTTACTTTAAAGTATCATCTGATAGTTCTAACATCTGTGTCAGATATGAATCTGGATCTATTGATTGGTAGGGTATTGCTTTTCTTTCTTTTTTTCTTTTTCATTTTCTTGGATGACCTATTATTTTCTGTTGAAAGTCAGAGATCCTGTGAAAGACATTAGTCCAAGGTGTGTGTGTGTGTGTGTGTGTGTGTGTTGGCCTGGAAATGATCAATACTTCCCTTCTGCTAGGCCTCTTGCTTGAGGATTTGAATCAATCTAGCAGTAATTGAGTTGGGTTTGGGATTTTGTTGTTGTTGCTATGACTACTCTCAGTACATCACAGGCTTTAAATTCCTCTCACGTTATTTTGTGTTTAGGGTTAAGGCTGGTTTTCCAGATGGTTTTTCTTAGTGTGTGCTTCATGCTCATCTTTAGGTCTTTACTGGATTCCCCAGAGTTTTTTTATGCTGTTGGCTCTCCCTCCTCAGTAGGTTGTTGTTACTTGTTACTGGATGATCATTAGACTTCTGGTAGGAGGAGGGCATTCTCCTTCGTTCTTATTAAGTCTCAGTCTGGTGTCCCTTAGTGTCTGGGGTAGGTCCTTATAGTGATCTTGCTCCACTGCCAAGTGGTGGAGACCTCTAATGACATAGCCCAGCATGTATTCCTGCCCTTCCTTCCCCCTCCCTCCAAGGGTAGAGGCGTGTGTGTGTGTGTGTGTGTTTCCCTTCCCGTTCCTGTTTTAGAGTTGCTTTGAGACTTCACCAGTGCTCTAGGTGACCGGATTTGTTGCCCTTTCTCTCAGAAGCTTAAGCCCTTTAGCTAGGTTTAGGGCTAGGACTAGAGTAAGGCAAGGGAGACACTCATTTCACCCTGAGTCTGGTCATGTTTGTTCCATAGCAGAGATAGAGGAGAATGATCCTGGAGGGGTTTCATGCCTTTTCTGCTGCTGTTCCCCTTCTCCAGGCCCACTCTATGAGGGAAGCTTTCTCAGAGCTTTCACTTGGTGAGGTCCATGTGGAGAAATACCAGTAAGTAGGTGGGAATTCCCCTATGTCTGAAGCTCCCACATTTTGTATATTCTCTTGCTATACCACACACATTCTGCCTTTATCAGTTTTAAGGGGTTTTTTTGTTTTTTGTTTTTTTGGTATGAGTTATTACTGGCATCTGGTAGTGTCTGGTATCTGGTAGTATAAACAAATATTCATGCCTTGACTTTCCCTATAGATGTAAGCCTACCTTTCCTTGGATTTCAGGTTTGTTTGTTGCCTTGTGACCTCAGCTCCGGATGAGTTCTATAAATTATGAATCTTACTATGTCCAGTGCTTTATTTATTGTAAGTTTGGGAGTGACACTCTTTCCAGCCTTCTATAATCTGGTGGTAAGGAGCAGGAGTAGTGGTTTCTCTTTTGATTTTATCCGGTTTTAGTCTTAGGCAGGTCCTGGGTCTCAGAGGTAAAGCTTTCTTAAGGATCCTGCCCATCCTTCCAATGGCAGCAAAACTCTCCTTTCTATCTTTTGCTGGTCTTTTGAGGAAGAGTTTCCTGACTCTCCTCAGTGGGAGGAAAACTCAATTAATATCAATATAGGATCCTGGGCTCAAGATTTTTGTCTTCCTGTATCAGGAGTAGAGGGTGTGTGTGTGTGATTAAACCCATCCCTTGCCCATATTGGGTCTTCAGTTCTGCCTTAGGTTGTCAGAACTTGCTATTTCTCTCCCCAGTGGCTTCTGGCTTCTGTTCCTTAAAAGAGAAAGATTTGGATATGGCTTATGCTCTTTTCCTGCAGCAACAGCTACTTCACTCCTTCTGGCCCATTCCACCAAGAGAAGTGCCAGTTCTACTACCTGGCTCCCAATGTCTATCATGAGCTACTAGAGAGGAGGTCTCTGGAGAAATGTCTATAAGTGTGTGCAAAGCACCCTTGTTTCTGAGGTCCTGCAGATTCTATACTCTTGCACTGGCCCATACTAGGCCTTTAGCAATTCATTTAAGAATTCAAATGAATTACTTCCCCACTTGCAGGTACCTGGCATCTCCTCCTCTATGCCTTGCTGGAGATAAACCAGTTCTTATGTCCAATCTGTACTTGGGATGGCCTGTCTCTTCTTAGTTTCCAGGATCTCTGGATGTCCTGCAACCATAACTGACTGATAGATTCAAAGAAAATTATAATTAAGTTTATCTGCCTAGTCCTTGTTTCTAGTGCAAGAGTACTGTTCTTTCCAGCTTTCTATATCCTAGGTGGAAGTGTGATATATATATATATATATATATATATATATATATATATAGAGAGAGAGAGAGAGAGAGAGAGAGAGAGAGAGTCTGGTTTTGTGATAAGCTTCATAAGGTGACCAGAAAAGTAAAATATATTTTTTCTTTTCTTTTTTAAAGATTTTATTTATTTGAGAGAGAGAGAGAATGAGAGAGAGAGAGAGAGAGAGCACACGAGAGGTGGGAGGGTTAGGGGGAGAAGCAGACTCCCCACTGAGCAGGGATTCCAATGTGGGACTCGATCCTGGGACTTCAGGATCATGACCTGAGCTGAAGGCAGTCGCTCAACCAACTGAGCCACCCAGGTGCCCCAAATATATATTTTCTAAATTGCAAGAGCTTACCATAAAATTGGAAAAGAAATTAGACTACTTAAAGCAATACTTAATAATATATGATAGTAGAATTGAAAACTGCAGTAGGAATCCAAAGGAGAGGATATTAATGAAGATGAATATGGTCAGGAAATGTAGCTGTAAAATAAACTTCAAAGGGTGGGTAAGGTTTAGAGAGGGGGAAGAGAGAATGGAGTTCATTCCAAAGGAAAAAAAAATTAAGTTACGAAAATAATTGTTTAAAGGAAGATACTATAAATTTAAGGAGTCTCACGTAAGGCAATGTGGAAAGTCTAAACATACTTTCATTTTTCTTAATTTTTTTTTTTTTGGTTTGTTTTTGTTCCCATTTGAGTAACTCCATCTTACTAAATAGCAAGGTTTACCAGGTTCATCTTGACAGAATGATTGAATATCATGAATTGTATTAACTGCCTATCTTACACAGGTGCTCCTTTTTTATGAGTCTTGTACCATGCTGTATGGATCTCTTTATTTGGTTCTTTGGAATGAAGTAGATAAGGAAATCAGGTTTCTGTGGGTGGGTGTAACTGGCAGATTCCTGTCTCCCCACTGGAAAATTACAGCCTGCAGTGATTCTGTAGTGCTGTTTTATTGCTCCTGAAAAACCTGGAGCCCCCAGTCCAACATTTCTAATCAGAAATAATCTGGTAATGAAGTTGGCTACTAGCCAGACTTCATGCAATGGGGCAAGTCTAGAAGCGACTGATGTCTAGTCTTGGTGGTAACAGAATTGAAAAAGATACCAATGGTACTAAAGTCCTGGTATTAAAGTTAACAAACACTTTCAGATCCCCATTAACTAAACATATCAAAGGCCTTCAATCAAATTAGAAGGTATTAAAAGCCAGCTGGGGGTGGGGGGGGTGCTGGAGGTAGATCAGTTTAAAAAATTCTGATTCCTTATCATCATTGAAGACATTTTGCCACTATCTCTCATGGCAGGAAACCACAGAAACGTTTCTCATCATAAATATTCCCCATGTACAAGAAAAAAGAGCAAACAATGTGCCCTGTGATGCACAGTCAGTACCAAAGTTGTGTGTGTGTGTGTGTGAGAGAGAGAGAGACAGACAGACAGATGACAGAGGCAGGAGGAGAGGAAAGGAAGAGAGAAGGGGAGGGAGAGAAAGAGACATGGTGAGTAGTGAAAAAGCTGAAGGTAAAATCACTCAGCCCCAGTTAGTAAAACTAATTATACCCTGAGTTATAATTTAGTTTGAAAACCAGAGGATCTGTTTCCTTATTCTCGCCCTTAGGACCACAGTGACAACATGCTTAGAGTAGCAGGGACCATGGCCCATGAAATGGGTCATAACTTTGGAATGTTTCATGACTCCTATGTTTGCAAGTGCCCTTCTACAATATGTGTGATGGACAGAGCACTAAGGTGAGGCTCTCTGGGAAGATGCTTTCTGCTCCAGTTTTTGGTTCACTCTGGGCTGTATCTGTGCTATATCTTTCATGTCATCTTCAGCAACACATTCAAGCTTTTAAATATTAAATAGTATAATCATGAATGCATATCTATACCAGACCACTTTATCCCTCATCTATATGCAATGTTTTTCATTAACTAAGACATCATTTAAACATATTATGTCTTTGCTGTTGGCGTGATTGATACTTTTAACTTCATCTTATCTACACAAGACCTGGTTTCAGAAAATCTTTAGTATTTATCAAATTTTCAATGAATTCAGATTGGGTGGGTTCTAGGAGAACATCCTTGCAGGAGCATAAAGAAATGATACATTCCTGCCTTGCCTAAGCAAAGTTTCCAGGGAATTTTATCTTTAAAAATCCCCAAATCCCTTTTATATATGTATTTCCTCTCTTTTTTTTTATTTATTTTTTATTTTTTTTTAAAGATTTTATTTATTTATATGACAGAGAGAGACACAGAGAGAGAGGGAACACAAGCAGAGGGAGTGGGAGAGGGAGAAGCAGGCTTCCCGCGGAGCAGGGAGCCTGATGCGGGGCTCGATCCCAGGATCCTGGGATCATGACCGGAGCCGAAGGCAGACGCTTAATGACTGAGCCACCCAGGCGCCCCATATATGTATTTCCTCTCTTCTATTTCCCTGTCCCAGCTCACTCAATCTAGGGTTAGTCTCCTAGGCCATTCCCCAAAATACCTGGTTATGGTGGCTGCCAGTCACATACCTTTGTTATCTCTCCCAGATACTACTGCATTTTTAAACCTCATCTTTATTTGTGAAGTGAAAAAATTCTCCCAAAAGTAATTCCTCTGAAGGAAAGTGAATTCTTAGACATATAAATAAGTATGACTTTACTACCTGTAGGACTTCACAACCAAAATGACCTAAGGCTGAATAAGATTATCTGGATAAGTCAGACACATCTTTGTTTTTTAAACAGCAGCCTGGATGCTACACTTTAAGATCTGATGTATTTTTTCATTAAGCTGGAGGTGTTTGTGTCCATCCAGGGCTAATTCAGGTACACAAATGAGCTCATGATTTAGCAGTTGGGCAGTGGATTGGGTTTAATCTTTTTTTTTTTTAAGATTTTATTTATTTATTTGAGAGAGAGAATGAGAGAGAGAGAGCACAAGAGGGGGGAGCGGAAGAGGGAGAAGCAGATTCCCCACTGGGCAGGGAGCCCGATGTGGGACTTGATCCTGGGACTCCAGGATCATGACCTGAGCTGAAGGCAGTCACTCAACCAACTGAGCCACCCAGGCACCCTGGGTTTAATCTCTTAGGGCAGGTTTTGGGTGTATCATCCCCAGTGTGTGGTATTGCTCCCTTCCTGCTCAGCGTGACTGTGTTCCATTTTCTCTTTCCTTATCGTCATAGCTTCTATATACCTACAGACTTCAGTTCCTGCAGCCGCATCAGCTATGACAAGTTCTTCGAAGATAAATTATCAGATTGCCTTTTCAACGCTCCATTGCCTACAGATATCATATCCATCCCAATCTGTGGGAATCAGTTGGTAGAAATGGGAGAGGACTGTGATTGTGGGACTCCTGAGGTACCACCAAATACTTTCTAAAATGATCTAATTTGTTTTTCAATTGCTGAGAAGATAAACTATAAAATTATATTATTACTCTGAAATTGTGGATTTCTTATAATTTTGCATATGTTTATTTGTAGACATTTGTCGGGCCAGTGACTACTGCATTGCTTAGCAGACCTTCCTAATTTCCTTCTTGGGTTTCTTTCCCCATTTCCTGATTTTTAAGAACCACTCAACAACTGGGCTTTATATCCTCATCCCTCTCTTTCTGGCAGAAATAACTTCACTTTCCTTATGTGGCTATGACCTGCTGAGCAGTTACTTTAGGGACAGCACCACAATAGCACTCAGAGGGTGTAAATGGCTTGCCCAAGTTCCACGGAGCTGGTAGAGGGAGAGGCCAAGATGAAGACTCAGGTGTTTGTTTTGGCAGTCCTGGGGACATCTTGCACTGAGATTTAGTTCTTCTCTTTGTGACTTAAGAGTTTTTACCATTGTGAGTCCTAGTCTGATCCCACCCTATTAACAAGGCAGCCAGGGTTCTGAATGGGATCTTTGTCCCGGTTTTATCAACACTTAATATGAGTGACATGTCAAGGCTTCAAGAGGTCATCTCTTCAGTAAATTCAAAATACGACCATAAATGTATTCATTCTATGAGAAAGGAATCTTTCCAAGATGATGTTTATATTTGAAATAAGAGCAAGAGTTTTAACCCTAAAATGTTGTAATTCTCTTAGGGAACCTAAACAACTATAAGAGGAAGTTTCCAAGGTAGGAGCTTCCCCAAAGCCTCATGCAGATGCCTGATATCTCAGAAACAAGGTGGGGAGAGCAAGACACAGTCTATTGCTTTATGCAGAGTTGAATCAAATATCAAAATTGCATAAAGAACTATACTTTTAGATTTTTAGTACATGTCCTAGAGATTAATTTTATTGCTGGATAGGTACAAAACTGATGAGCTCAACTAATTATGTTTTTAACTATTTAAACTTTTTTTTTTAAGATTTTATTTATTTATTTATTGATTGATAGAGAGAGACACAGCGAGAGAGGGAACACAAGCAGGGGGAGTGGGAGAGGGAGAAGCAGGCTTCCCGCCGAGCGGGGAGCCCGATACGGGGCCCGATCCCAGGACCCTGGGACCATGACATGAGCTGAAGGCAGCCGCTCAACGACTGAGCCACCCAGGCGCCCCTGTTTTTAGCTATTTAGATAAATTTTTTTTTTTTTTAAAGATTTTATTTATTTATTCATGAGAGACAGAGAGAGAGAGAAGCAGAGGGAGAAACAGGCTCCCCGCAGAGCAGGGAGCCCGATGCGGGACTCGATCCCAGGACCCTGAGATCATGACCTGAGCTGAAGGCAGACGCTTAACCATCTGAGCCACCCAGGCGCCCTAGATAAATTTTATTTTATTTTATTTTATTTTCCTTGAATAACATGTTTATTGCTCAGATAACCTTAAGAAATGTTACATATACTATTTGCCTCTGGAAAGTCACAGTGAGCCTTGTGTATTAAAGGCTCTGAAAAGTTCTGCAATGAACAGTTGTGCTTTTTAAATTTTTTTTCTTATTATGTTTAATTAGCCAGCATATAGTACATCATTAGTTTTTAATGTAGTGTTCAATGATTCATTAGTTGTATATAAATTTTATTTTAAAAAACTATCCTTTTTCCTTTTGTTTTCTTTGATATTTTACCAAAAATAGATCATTTTCAGTACTACCATGGGAGGCTGAGTGAACTAGAGGAGATACTCAAATTTAGAAAATGTCAGTAGACTTCAGATATGTGACAAATCACCAGTGGCTCCAAAATCTGTTTTTCTAATGTTGAACTTTGTTCTATCTTTTATTTTCCTGAAAATTATTTTCAGACTATATCACAGTAGGATCTGTATGGTGAAAAAATTATATTATGAATTGTAGTGAAACAAGAGCAAAAAATTGAGACCCAATCTAGCATTTGCATTTGTTTCTGGTATTTCTCAGGAATGTACCAACATTTGCTGTGACGCTAAAACTTGTAAAATCAAAGCAAGTTTTCAATGTGCATTAGGAGAATGCTGTGAAAAATGCCAGGTAAGATTATTATTTTATTTTATTTTAATAATTATGATTACCGTTTATTTTTCTATATTAAAAATCTCAGTGATTATGTTAAATGAAATAGCAAAGCACTAGTTTTGTCTATAAAATAACACTGCCTACCATTTATATATGAGTGTTTATAAACATGGGCTATTTGATCCCCCAAGAACCCTTTGAATTAGGTATTATTATCTCGTTTTGCTCTTGAAGGAACAGAAGCTCAGAATAGAAAATATGCAACATCATAGAGCCACTGAATGGCAAACTCCAAATACGACCTGTTCCAAAGCCAATGCTGGGGAATAAAACCTGCCGCTGCTTCTGATGCCACAGAGCCTTCTTGCACCAAACCTCATAATTGGTTGCATATTCCTTTAAAAATGGGTTCAGTGGAAAAGCTTTTGTTTTAAATAATGTGGGGTCTCCCCTATCTTTGACTTTGAAGTCACTTCAGGGTGAATTTCTTAGAAAACAGACATAAAGTAAGGATTCTGTGTCATTTTCTCTGTGGGGCGTGTTGACTTTCCTTTCACGTTCAAGTTTAGGATTTTACCTTCTATTGGTAATTCTCTAATATCTATACAGAATTCTCTATTATGATTATTCATTTATATGTCTGTTTCCTTAGTAAAACTGACTTCCGAGGGCAAGGGACTGATTCATCCTCACCTACCACAGAGTGGTACCTGTGTACCTCACCTACCACCTACTACATTTTAAATGCTCAAGAACTGTTTGCAGAATGAATGTGCAGATAGATGGCATACCAGGTTATAGGTAGTATTGGGGAATTTTTTTTTTTAATGTCAGAAAGAGAGGAAAGAAATAAAAGAGGCCAAAAGGAAGAAAATTTGAGAACTTAAGTCATGTTCAACAAGTGTTGATTAAATGCTGTTTGTTGGACATTGTGGAAATTAAAAAAAAAGTAGTCTTTGGCTTCAAAGAACATGCTGTTTCTTTAGGGTAATGATATACATACCTGAAACAGATGAAAATATAGTGCATGATTAAGTGCCCAGGTAGACATTATAAGGATATACCCTTTGTGTAATGCTTTCCACTTAAATTTTCACTTAAGTTCTATAATGACTCTATAAAGGAAATATTA